>NC_041384.1:402408138-402409072 GCF_002162155.2 Triticum dicoccoides | reverse complement strand
TGCGGGCGGCGGCGGCTGGTGACTTGGGGCTCCAGGGGCCCGAGTCGGCTTTTAAGGAGGGGAGGGGGCGGCTTGCGGCAGGGGGCGGGGAAGGCGTGGCCGAGTCGGCCACGGCGGGCGGCGGCGTGTGGCTCGCGGTCTCCGCGAGGGAGACGGCGGCGCGGGGTGGCTGGGCCAACTGGGCCTCGGCCCAGTTTGATCTGGCTGGATTTTTTTTAAACAAATTCCGCCGAAAATAAATCCTAGAGAAATAAATAAAAATCTAAAAATACCAAAATAAATTTTCACCGTCTAAATAAAACATTTAGAACAGGGTGAACATTTTCTTGACCTAAAATACAATTTTGAAAAATGCATATTTTTTCTAATTCAAATAAAATAGCAATAAAATCCAAATAAAATATACTATTTGATTTTGGTATTTTTGCTCCAATATTTCATTTATTCTGGAGAAGTCATATTATCTCCTCTCATATATTTTTAATAGGAAATATTTTTGGAGAGAAAAATAATTAAAACCAAAGTGATCCTTGTTTCGATATTTGATATATCCAAATATGAAAACGGTGAAATCCCCAACTCTCTCCATGGGTCCTTGAGTTGGTTAGAATTTCGAGGAGCGCAAAAACGAAATGCAATAAAATATGATATGCATGAATGACCTATGTATAACATTCCAAATTGGAAATTTGGGATGTTACACGTCTAGTAGCAGACGACAAAGAATCTTTGCCATTTGCCAGCAGACGGCAAATAATTGAGTATGCAATGACTGTTGCCCCCGCCTCCTCTCTCTCTCTTCTCTCTCTCCCTAACCCCTACACCCGAGCCAAACTGCTGTCGGCCCCCGCCCCCGACCCCCACCGCTCCCCCGCCGCCCCTAGCCTCCCGCCGCCCCGGCCACGTCGGCCCGCCGCCCCACGGCCGTCCCGCC
>NC_041384.1:402400835-402408004 GCF_002162155.2 Triticum dicoccoides | reverse complement strand
CCCCCTCCCCTGTGGCAGACCAACTCCACTAGGCTGCCCCCTCCTCCACCGGCCGCCGCATCCCCTACGGTGAGCTCCTCACCATTTAATCTGTTTTTTAATTTTACTTTTATGTTTAGTTTAGTTTAGTTTTAGGTTTATGTTTAGTTTAGTTTAGTTTTAGGTTTAGTTTAATTTATGTTTTGTTTAGTTTAGTTTAGTTCAGTTTATTTTAGTTTAGTGTAGTTAAGTTTAGTTTTAGTTTTAGCTTAGTTTGGTTTAGTGTTAAGAAGAAGAAGAAGAAGAAGAAGAAGAAGAAGAAGAAGAAGAAGAAGAAGATGATGATGGTGAAGAAGATGAAAAAAAGAAGTACTAGAAGATGATGATGAAAAAAAGAAGTAGGAAAAGTAGAAAAAGAGGGTCGCCGAGGGGTCAAGGGTCGACGAGGGGTCGAGGGTCAAGGGGTCAAGGGGTCGAGGGTCGAGGGGTGATGTCGCTTGAAGCTATGTCGGTATTTCCCCAAAGAGGAAGGGATGGTGCAGCACATGGGCAATAGGTATTTCCCTCAGATATGAAACCAATGTTATCGAACCTGTTGGGGATATAACTATCAGTTATGACCCGCCCAGGAGGGGCCGGGTCAGCCCCAATGGCGGGTTACACAAGAAGCCCAGTAAACATTAAGATGATAGTTTATCAAATATTATAGAAGGCCCAAAAGCCTAGCGGCGGCTTAAGGTCCAATATTGCAAATCGCCATATGTAAGGAAAGACTTGTAAAGAAAGGCATGTAAAGGAAGTCACCGAGCCGGACACGATTATGAGCCGGCCGGGACTCTATAGGCCACCAGGCATCAACCCGTGTATATAAGGGGACGACCCGGTGGCGGCTTAGGGCAAGAAACAAGAGATCGATAACCAAGCCGGCGAGTTAAGGCTCTTGGTGATCGAAACCCCCAACAATACCAACACAACTAGACGTAGGCTTTTACCATCATCGTAAGGGGCCGAACTAGTATAAAACCTCTCTTGTCTTTTGTCCCGATTAAACCCTTTAAGTTTCCTAGTTACGATGGCCCTACGACTAAGTCCTTTCGCTAGGACATCTGCCGTGACAATTCCACCACAGTTGGCGCCCACCGTGGGGCCAGCGCACGGTGGATTTGAGTTCTTGAAGGGAAACTTCGAAGGGCTCAAGGGATAAACTGTGGGCCGGATGACCAAGAGTCGTCACGGCAAGCTCTACATCGACGATGAAGGCTGGGGCCCTGAGGCCGGCTCAATTGAGTACGGGTACCGGGTCCCCATCGGTGGAATTCACGTCTTCATCGGCCGGATCGGCGAGTCAGGCCCTGAGCCGGACATCCACACCAACCTCGTCGAGATGGCTCACCGCGCAAGAACCACCTGTGTTCAATCTGTCGTGAAGCATGCTTTCGTAGGATGCATCCACGACAGTGAATACTCTGAAGGATCGGTGGAAGGCGCTGAAATGGCCATCTGTTCTGACGCTACATCATCAACGGGTGAGACGGACTCTTTGTATCAGCTGCAGGATGGCATGCTCGGGGGTTGTTCCGATGGCAGCAGTATTCCGGGCCCCCTTGAGCCGCCAAATTGGGCCGGAGTCTTCATGGCAGGAACACAGCCCGGACAGAACTCCACAGCAGCAGCAGCAACAACCACCGGGTCGGCTGGCGCCGGGTTAAGAGACCCCGCGCGCCCCCCGGCTCAGATTCTGATGGACCTCATGGATAAACTAATGACCCTGTTGACTGCCATGGTAGAACTGGCGAATCAAGCTCAGTATGATGCAGAGGTGGCACATGTACATGGTGAGATGGTACAAGCCAAGGAAAACTTAGCAGTGGAGGAGGTTAGGATGGTTGTGGAGCGGGCAGCTTCGGACGCACGTGCTTAGTAGCTTCAGGCGGAGACTTTCCGGCTCTCGGTGAACTTGAACGCGTCGAACGAGGTCATGAGGAGAGGCACCAGAAAACTCAGTCACTTCTGCCTCTGACACTCGATCCTAGGAACCTTTTTCATACACCCGGGGCCAGGGGAAGTAACCCGCCGGAGGCAAACCGGATCACGACGCCCGGAGCACCAGCTCAGCCACGCACCATGGAACCACCTCGTATACACACCACTCCGCCTCTTTATGTGCCAACACCGCCGTGTCACTTCTCCAATCCCCTGGAGAACCTCATCGCAGCTTTGGCCCGTTTGGCGGCTCTCCTGATGGAAGGTGACTCTCCGGCAGCGATCAAAACACGAAGGGTGAGAGAACTTCTTCAAACAGCTCTGGCACAGCAGGATGCATACTCCTACAATCGAGACATGACCCATTCAACTCCTCGTCCAAGCCGGAGCCCAAGCTACAGTAGGCATATGGAGTCAGCTAACATGCCAAGCAATGCTCAGTGCCGCAACCGGCCGCACAGATATGAGCCGGTGCGGGCTGGAACCTTAACTTGGCGGATCAGGAGAGGGTCCGGCAAGAGGCGGAGTGAGCGGTTCAACTGGTAGCAGAGCAGGCGGCTCATCAGACCTTTCCGGCTTACCCAGCGACCTCAGTTGAGGCAGGGGTGACCGCAAGAACCGGAGGTGTCCCTTGCCTGGTGCCAGCCATACGTAATGAGCGTTTGCCGAAAGACTTCAAGGGGCCCCGTAAGGTGCCTAATTAAACGGCCGACTTACAGCCTGGGGCTTGGATTGAGAGTTATGAGATGGCTATGGAGTTGTTGGAGGTCAGCAACGCGACGATGGCCAAGTATTTTACTATGATGTTGGATGGAACAGCTCGTACTTGGTTTAAGGGGTTGCCACCCAATTCCATCGGCTCATGGGCGGAGTTGAAGGCCCGGTTCATCCAGAACTTCAAAGACACGTGTAAGCAGCCTATGTCGATTGTGGACCTGACTAATTGTAAGCAAGAGGATGGTGAGTCTACAACCCATTGGGTGCGCCGGGTCAAGGAGATAATACATTCATCTGATAAGATGGATGCCGGCTCAGCAGTCTTGATGTTGGAGAAAAATGGTCGTTTTGAACCTCCGAAGCAGAAGTTGGGCGGCTCAAGCGTGACTACAATGACATGGGCCAGTTGATGGCGGCTCTCGTCAAGTATGCTGATTCTGATAGTACCAGAGACCCGGTGTCTGATGAAGAAAAGACAGCGAAGGGAAAGAAGAACGGCAATGGCAAGGGTCACCAGCATAACCCGGCAAATTAAGGAGGTCATAAACATAAGGCTGATGAGTTTGTCGCTAACACCAATGCGCAGGGCGGAAATCAACGGCGCAAGGGCAGGCTACCCCCTCGGTCGGGCGGGTCAGGTCCCACCCTTGAGCAACTATTGAATGAGCCTTGTCCAAGGCACGACACCCGGGAGAAGCCAGCCACCCACCTGTGGAAAGATTGTACAATTATGAAGGCGTTTAAAAATTGAAACACGTTTGATGGAGGCCACGGTCCAGGTGGCAGTTCAGGTGAAGGCGGTTTCCATGGCCCGGGCGCCGGTTCAGGTGGAGGAGGATTTCACGGTCAGGGCCATCCTGGTAACCAAGGAGGATATAATCCACAACCCGACCAAGGTAATCAGCAGCAACAGTCCGGATATCAAAGCAACCCAAAATAGCTGAATAATGGGCAATGCCATGTGTTTACCACTAGTTTATGTAAGAGGGACCAGAAGCTTCACAAGAGGGTTGTCAATGTCGTTGAGCCGGCGATTCCACATTACTTACGTTGGTCAGAGTAGCCTATTGTGTGGAGCAGAGAGGATCACCCACCCCGAGTTGTGTAACACCCACGATGCGGCTATATCTCCCACGTGTCGAAGCACGACTTAGATGCATAACCACATTGTAAGCAATGTCGCAAGTGAGGTAATATTCGCACAACCCATGTAATGAAAAAGGAAAAGAGGTACATAGTTGGCTTACACTCACCACGTCACACAATAGCATAAATATCATTACATTCATCAAGATACAATCAAGGTCCGACTACGGAACCAAAATGAAGAACAACCCCAAAATGCAACAAAGTCCCCGATCACCTCAACTGGGCACCACTACTGATCGTCTGGAAAGGAAACGTAGTATCGTCCTGAGTCCTCATTGAACTCCCACTTGAGCTCAGTCAAATCTCCTGGAGCGGTATCATCGGCGCCTGCATCTGGTTTTGGAAGTAATCTGTGAGTCACGGGGACTCAGCAATCTCACACCCTCGCGATCAAGACTATTTAAGCTTATAGGTAGGCTAAAAGGTATGATGTGGAGTTGCAGCAAGCACTAGCATATATGGTGGCTAACATGCGCAAATGAGAGCGAGAAGAGAAGGCAAAGGCATGATCGATAAACTATGATCATGAAGTGATCCTAGAACAACCTACATTGAAACATAACTCGAGACTGTGTTCTCTTCCCGGACTCCGCCGAAAAGAGACCATCACGGCCACACACTCTGTTGATTCATTTTAATTAAGTTAAGGTTAAGGTTTTCTACAACCGGACATTAACAAATTCCCATCTGCCCATAACCGCGGGCACGGCTTTCGAAAGTTCAAAACCCTGCAGGGGTGTCCCAACTTAGCCCATCACAAGCTCTCACGGTCAACGAAGGATATTCCTTCTCCCAAGACAATCCGATCAGACTCGGAATCCCGGTTACAAGACATCTCGACAATGGTAAAACAAGTCCAGCAAGACCACCCGCTGTGCCGACAAATCCCGATAGGAGCTGCACATATCTCGTTCTCAGGGCACACCGGATAAGCTGAACGTACGGGAGCCAACGTAACCCAAGTTTCCAAGGGACGGCCCCGCAGGTGCTCTAGGTTGGACCAACACTTAGAGAAGCTCTGGCCCCGGGGTTTAAAATAAAGATGACCCTTGAGTCCACGAAACCCAAGGGAAAAAGGCTAGGTGGCGAATGGTAAAACCAAGGTTGGGCCTTGGTGGAGGAGTTTTATTCAAGGTGAACTGTCAAGGGGTTCCCATTATAACCCAACCGTGTAAGGAACGCAAAATCAAGGAACATAACACCGGTATGATGGAAACTAGGGCGGCAAGAGTGGAACAAAACACTAGGCATAAGGCCGAGCCTTCCACCCTTTACCAAGTATATAGATGCATTAAGATAGACAAGATATAATAATGATATCCCAACAATAAACATGTTCCAACAAGTAACAAACTCCAATCTTCACCTGCAACTAGCAACGCTATAAGAGGGGCTGAGCAAAGCGGTAACATAGCCAAACAATGGTTTGCTAGGACAAGGTGGGTTAGAGGTTTGACATGGCAATATGGGAGGCATGATAAGCAAGTGTTAGGTATCGTAGCATAGGCATAGCAAAAGAGCGAGCATCTAGCAAGCAAAGATATAAGTGATTTCGAGGGTATGGTCATCTTGCCTGCAAAGTTCTCCGAGTTGACGTTAGCTTGATCCTCGTAAGCATACTCAACGGGCTCCTCGCTCACCTAATCGTCTCCCGGCTCTACCCAAAGCAAGAACACAAGCAAAGGGAGACACAATCAACCACGTGCAATGCACAAACAACATGATGCAAAACATGGTATGATATGCGGGATGTGATATGCGATGCATATGCATGCTTCGGAAAAGAAAGATTGAACCTGGCCTCAACTTGGAAACCAAGAGTGCCACTGGAAAGAAGAGTGGATTTCGGTCGAAATCGATATAAAGATCACCGAAATCGGATGCACGGTTTGCAAATGGCAAGCAAAACAAATATGGCACCGATCTGCGATTAACAGCACGAGAGCATCTAAATGCATCAAGAACAACAAGCTACTGCACTCTAACATAGCAACAAATCACATGGCAGGGATCCACTCAAGATGCTTGACAAAATATGAACACTGAGCCACGGCTAATTCACTCAATAGCAGGTTCAAACAAGCATGGCAAAAGTGCAAAAGATAACAGGTTACAGACTTAGTGAAAATAACATGTCAGGAGTTTAACATCAGGAAGCAATGTTTAGAGCATGATAACAACATGCTATAGGAACATATAATGGCAAGGCAAGGCATGGCAGGAAGCTACTCAAAGCATAAAACAAAAGTCCCGTACTGACAATAAGACAAAAGGGATCAGAAAATACAATGGCAACCATGTGAGCATAGCAATTATCGTTAACAGATTCCGACTTAGAAGAAAACTGGAACATGGCAAAACAGATATTAAGTAGGCATGTTTACGAGCTCCCTGCACTCACCACGAGGCATTGCATGACAAACTAAGCATACACCCAGCAAGTAGACATGGCATAGAAGCTAAACATGGCAAGAACAACATCATAGCATGCATGGATCAAGTACAACAACCTCGACAAAAATGCTTAACATGTAAACATTCTGCCAGGAACATTTTATAGCAAAAGTAGAGCTCGATTGACTCAAGCTAGGGTGCTCCATAATTGCAAACAAAGACATGAATGGATAGAGCACAACAATATCTACGAAACATCCTTACTGATCATGCTCAAAAGAGGCATGGATCACTCTGTATCAACATGAATACATGGCATAAAAATATTGACAGGACAAAGACAGAAGATTTCTAAGTCCCTGAAATTAGCAACATTACGAGAGCTACTTTGCATGCTTGTGCTAGTCACCAAAGAGATCACAAAAATACATGGCATACACCCCTGTAAAGATGGCATGGCATACTTCAAAACACATGTAGGGCTCAAGATCATAGGTGGCACACAACAATCATGGCAAAAATAACAAATGTCCAGTTGCTGAAAAGAATCTGAAACTAACATTGCATAGCCCTCTTGCAACAGCATTTAGGGCATCAAGATGATCTCAAATGAGCATGATGCAATGAGGTGAAATGAAGTACTCGTCGAGACGAACAAATTGATATGCTACACGCACAAAACGGAGTCACGGATGCGGAGATATAGCATGATGAAATATGCAAAAAATACTGGGGTGAGGGCAAAAAGTCAACCCGATCTAGGATTTCCAGATCTGGATCCAGATCGGCGCGGAAGTCGAGGTTCGCCGACCGGAGTTGGAGCTTCGAGGCCGCCGGAGCTTCGGCCGGCTGAAGGAGGACGCCGGAGAGGGAGGAGGACGCGGCCGGCGTCGAGGTGATGGCGGCGGAGAGAGCGAGGCCGGACGGCGGTGAGGGCGGAGGCAAGC
>NC_041384.1:402357746-402400383 GCF_002162155.2 Triticum dicoccoides | reverse complement strand
GGCGAGCGAGGCGGCGGGGTCGGCGCCGGCGTGGAGTGACCTGGGCGGCGGGGCGATGGCACGGACGGCGGCGGGGCGATGGCGCGGGTGGCGCTTCGGGCCGGGGAGGCCGGTGATGGGCCCCGTGGGCCCGGCAGCGCTGTGAAGTGGGCACGCGGGCGGACGAATCCCAGCATGACACGTGGCGGCGGCGGGGGGGAGCGGATGTGCCCGGCCCGACGGATTGTGTCCGGCGGCGCGAGGAGAGGGAGGGGCTAGGGTTTGACCGAGATTTTCGGGGGGAGATGTCTTTATATAGGTAGGAGGAGCTAGGAGGCTCCAAATTGAGCACGGTTTTCGGCCACGCAATCATGATCGAACGATATAGATGATGGAGGGGTTTTAGGTGGGTTTTGGGCCACTTTGGTGAGGTGTTGGGCTGCAACACACACGAGGCCATTTCGGTCCCTCGGTTAACCGTTGGAGTATCAAACGAAGTCCAAATGGCACGAAACTTGACAGGCGGTCTACCAGTAGTAAACCAAGGCCGCTTGGAAAGTCTCGGTCCAATCTGAAAACGTTTAACACCCGCACACGAAAAGAGGTAAAAGGGGACACCGGAGGACATAGGAGCGCCGGAATGCAAAATGGACAATGGGGAAAATGCTCGAATGCATGAGACGAACATGTATGCAAATGTAATGCACATGATGACATGATATGAGATGCATGACAAAGACAAAAGCACATGAAGACAAAAATCGGACAACGAGGAAATATCATAACTTAGTGCCAGAAATGGCAAGAGTTGGAATACAAATATGGCAGGTTACATACGGGGTGTTACAACACTCCACCACTATGAAAGGATCTCGTCCCAAGATCTAGGACTAGAAAAACTCCGGGTACTCGGAACGGAGGTGGTCCTCGCATTCCCAGGTGGCTTCACGGTCGGAATGATGTGACCACTTGATTTTCAGGAATTTGATAGACTTGTTGCGAGTCTTGAGCTCAGTTTATTCAATAATAGCAACGGGGTGCTCATGATAAGACATGTCTTCTTGGAGATCAATCTCTTCAAAGTTGATGGTGCGGTCAGGAGTCATGAAACACTTGCGGAGTTGAGACACGTGGAACACGTCGTGCATGTTTGCAAAGTTGGATGGAAGCTCAAGTTGATAGGCGAGATCGCCTCTTTTGCCAATGATCTTGAAAGGACCCATGTATCTCGGGGCAAGCTTCCCTTTGATACTGAAGTGACGAGTACTTTCATTGGAGAGACGCGGAGGTAGACATGGTCTCCGATCTCGAAAGCCAAGTCACGATGCTTGCTATCATAGTAACTCTTCTGGCGCGATTGCGCGGCTTTGAGATTTTCACGAATGACTTGCACATTTCTTCAGCCTCTGTGATCAAGTCATTGCCAAGAAGTTGACATTCACCAGTTTCTGACCAGTTAAGAGGAGTACGGCACTTCCTGCCATAGAGAATCTCGAATGGGGCCTTGCCCGAACTCGCTTGGAAGCTGTTGTGTAGGAGAACTCGGCATATGGAAGACAATCTTCCCACTTCATACCGAAAGAAATGACACAATCCCTGAGCATATCTTCAAGAATTTGATTGACTCGCTCGACTTGGCCACTAGTTTGAGGATGAAAAGCTGTGCTGAAGCGAATGTTGGTGCCCATGGCCTTATGAAAAGAATCCCAAAACTTGGAGGTGAAGATGCTCCCACGATCTGAAGATATCAACTGCGGAATGCTGTGCAAGGAGATAATCCTGGAGGTATATAGCTCTGCCAACTGAGCTACTGTGATAGATTCTTTGATAGGAAGAAAATGAGCCACTTTAGTGAGTTTGTCGATGACAACGAAGATAGCATCATTGCCACGCTTGGACTTGGGAAATCCAGTCACGAAGTCCATCTCAATATGGTCAAACTTCCATTATGGAATGGCAAGAGGTTGGAGGAGACCAGCTGGTCATTGGTGTTCTGCTTTCACTCTTTTGCAGACACCACATTCGTTCACGAATTGAGCAATCTCGCGCTTCATTCGAGTCCACCAATACGACTGCTTGAGGTCCTGGTACATCTTTGTACTTCTAGGGTGAATAGAGAGGAGTGAATTGTGAGCCTCGTTCATAATGACTTTACGAAGGTCACCTTTAGGAACAACAATGCGATCCTCGAAGAATAGAGTATCCTTGTCATCAAGGCGATAACACTTGTCCTTGGGTTGACTCTTCGCAATCCCAATTTTCACCTTCTTCACCATAGCATCAAGAAGGTGAGCCTCACGAATCTGATCTTCCAAAGTAGGAGAGACTTGGAGGTTGACAAGGAATCCTTGAGGAACAACTTGGAGATTGAGTTTGCGGAAAGCTTCACAAAGCTCTGGTTGGTAAGGCTTGATAATCAAACTGTTGCAGTAAGCCTTCCTGCTCAATGCGTCAGCAATTACATTGGCATTGCCTGGAGTATATTCAATACTTGGATTATACTCTTGAATCATTTCGACCCAATGAGTCTGCCTGAGGTTGAGGTTTGGCTGAGTGAAGATGTACTTGAGACTCTTATGATCGGTGAAGATGTCCACTTTTCTTCCCAACAAGAGATGTCTCCATGTTAAAAGAGCATGGACAACTGCCGCCAACTCGAGGTCATGAGTGGGGTAGTTCTTTTCGTTGGGCTTCAACTGGCGAGAGGTATAGGCCACAACTTTCTTCTCTTGCATCAACACTGCACCAAGAGCTTGAAGGGAAGCATCACAGAAGACCTCGAACGGTTTGGATTCATCAGGAGGAGTCAGAACTGGAGCAGTGACTAACTTCTCTTTCAGGGTATTGAAAGCGATGTCACATTCAGGCGACCAGACATACTTCACATGCTTCTGGAGAAGGTTGGGAAGAGGCCTCGCGATCTTAGATAAGTTCTCAACGAACCTTCGACAATAGCTTGCGAGACCCAGGAAGCTGCGGAGTTGCTTCACGTTCTGAGGTGGTTCCCAATGCACAATTGCGGACACCTTCTTGGGATTAACAGTTATGCCCTTGGCGGAGATGATATGTCCAAGGTAGAGAACCTCATCGAGCCAAAACTCGCACTTTGAAAACTTCGCATAGAACTGATGTTCTCTGAGTTTATCCAACACCAATCTCAAATGCTTGGCATGATCCTCCTTGTTCTTGGAAAAGACCAAAATGTCATCGAGGTAGACCAATACGAAGTCATTTGTGTAGGCATTGAAGATGAAGTTCATCATGTGGGAGAATGTTGGAGGAGCATTGACGAGGCCGAAAGACATGACAGTGTATTCATATGAACCATAGCTTGTTCTGAATGTTGTCTTGGGGATATCTTCTTCATGAATGCGAATCTGATGATAGCCCATACGGAGATCAATCTTGGAGAATACTTGAGCACCTTTGAGTTGTTCAAAAAGCTCATTGATGTCGGGAAGTGGGTACTTGTTCTTTATGGTCTTCTTGTTCAATGGACGGTAGTCGACACAAAGTTGGTTTCTTCCATCCTTCTTCTTGACAAAAAGAACACCACAGCTCCATGGAGAAGAACTTGGTCGGATGAGACCCATACGCTCTTGAATATCGAGTTGTTTCTTCAGCTCCTTCAACTCTTCAGGTCCAAGCTTATAAGGATGTTTGCAAACAGGTTCCGTGCCAGGCTCAAGATCGATGACGAATTCAACTGGCCGGTGCGGAGGCATTCCTGGAAGCTCTTCTGGAAAGACATCTTGATATTCGCAAACGACTAGAATCTGAGAGATGGCATCCAGCTCGCCCTTCTCATTGAGAGAAAATAGTTGAATGGTATCATCACAAGCGGCAAAAATGATTACATCCTCAGACGAATGTGTGAATTGAATCTGCCTGGCAGCACAATCAAGCTGAGCCTTGTGCTTAGAAAGCCAGTCCATTCCGAGAATAAGATCAATATCCGAGTCACCAAGGACCATAGGAGAAGCCAGAAACTTGAAGTCGCCCATCATGATAGAAACATCCGGGACCATCGTGGTGGCCCTCATAGACTTGGCCGGAGAAACCACTCCCATAGGTTTACCCAACATTTCGGAAACGAAGTCATGCTTTGAAACAAATGATCTTGACATGAAACAATGCGATGCACCAGTATCAAAAAGGACTTTTGCAGGAGTAGAGTTAACTGGAAAGTTACCCATAATCACATCTGACGAGTCCTCTGCCTGAGCTGCATTCAACAAGTTGACCTTGGCGTGCTTGGGATTATGCTTGACCACTGCGGTACTGGCAGATCTCACAGGAGGAGGAGGAAGACGCCTCTGATTGAAGCATTTTTTGGCATAGTGACCCTTCTACTGACACTTGTTGCACGTGACCTCTGAAAGCGGACGGTGATACGGAGCACTGATCTTGGAGCATGAGACGAAGTCTTGTTCTGAAAGCCTGGGTTGGGTGGGTGAGAAGATCCATTGCCACCTTTGCTCTTATGCTGATAAGGCTGACGGAACGGAGGAGGAGGCAACCAATACTTTTGCTTCTTAGTTGCCACTTGAGTTGAGGAAGAAGGAGTTGCATCCCTGACTCGTTTCTTGGAAGCATCACACTTGAGTTGAGCAGTCTCTTGTTTCAATGCCATGTTGTAAAACTCATTGTACTTCTGCGGCTCAAAAAGCATGAGAGCTATTTGGAGATATTCTCTGAGGCCACCTCTGAACTGATAAATCATGCTCTTCTCGTCAGGGACGTCTTGCTTAGCGAAACGAGCGAGCTTCTGGAACATGATGTTATACTGGTAAACAGACAAGCTGCCTTGCTTCAGATTGCGGCACGCTTGCTCTCAACAACACTCTGAGGAATGTGGTGAGCTTTGAAGTCTTGACGGAATTCATCCCAGGTAATCACACAACCTCCTATGGAATCTTTGTATTGTTGATACCACTCTGCAGCTTGGTCTTTGAGTTGGAACGAGGCAAACTTGACAAAGTCCTCAG
The DNA here is from genome assembly GCF_002162155.2 of Triticum dicoccoides. Taxonomy (NCBI): domain Eukaryota; kingdom Viridiplantae; phylum Streptophyta; class Magnoliopsida; order Poales; family Poaceae; genus Triticum; species Triticum dicoccoides. Next base: position 402,395,416 of record NC_041384.1, on the reverse strand, counting down.
GCCTGACATTGCTGCACTCGAAATGCTTGCAGATATCCATGAGCCAATCATCAGCATCTGTTGCCTCGACACGGTTACTGAAGGTCTTTGGCTGGTTAGCGAGGAACTGGTTGAGTGTAGCAAACTGATTTTGATTGTTGCCATGGCCTTGATTCCCTTGGTTGCACTCTTGCAAGAGTTGCATGATCAGCTGCATGTTTGCATTGGTAGCGGCCATCATAGCTTGCCATGCCCCCGGAGGTGGAGGTGGTGGTGGTGGTTCAGGATTCTGACGCGTTGGAGTAGCCATCCTGAAGAGGGTGACATCCGTTAGCATCTTGACAGGCATATATGCAAGCTGAATCAAATGGATCGAAATTGCAACATATAGTCTTAACATCCGAACAAAAATGAATGAATGCATTCCGATTGAAATGGTCACACTTCCATAAATTGAGAAGCCACTTAGATAGAGGTAGAAGAATAAAACAACAAGTTACGGACAAGAACAAATACTTGGTGAGGATTACCCAATCACAAACCAAATATCCGCAGAAGAAATTCTAGAGCTACATGAATTCCCACCAATGAAACTCCCGAACCTTTCCGGTTATGCAATCAGGTCTTGGGGATACAGGGGAAGCATAATATCTCACCCAAAGCTAGCAAATCCTACATCCAGCTGTATCCATCCTTCAACACATAACCAAGAAACCTTCGGAAATCATTTACCTCAACCTTCGAAAAGCATTCGTTATATGAGTTATGGTGATACTCCCGAACTCCCGCCCCAGTACTAGGTGGCGTCGAGGTTATCTCACCAACAACTGCATAAAAGAGATTTTTGATGTCGGCGAAACTCAGGTATTGCAGAACTGCAACGATAAAATTGTGACGACAACACCTCGGAGCTCAACTCCCTGAGACACTGCCACAACCCCTAAATGTCAGGAGGCACCAAGAACAATGTTCTCGTCACAAAACCATCGGAACGATTCCAAGATACCCGCGTGATCCTAAAAAAAATTAGTGAAATTTGAGAAGAGAAGAGTCAAAACTCTATGTCAGGATGCCTCACCAGAGCGACGAAGGGACTGAGGAGTAAAAAGAATCCTACTCTCCGATATATATAATCCTAAATGACTCAAAACATTTTTCTAGACTCAACAACGCCAGCGATTCGATCAAGGAGGGGGGCTCCTAAGTCAGGGAAGGCTCTGATTACCAACTTGTAACGCCCACGATGCGGCTATATCTCCCACGTGTCGAAGCACGACTTAGAGGCATAACCGCATTGTAAGCAATGTCGCAAGTGAGGTAATCTTCACACAACCCATGTAATGAAAAAGGAAAAGAGGTACATAGTTGGCTTACACTCGCCACGTCACACAATAGCATAAATATCATTACATTCATCCAGATACAATCAAGGTCCAACTATGGAACCAAAATGAAGAACAACCCCAAAATGCAACAAAGTCCCCGATCACCCCAACTGGGCACCACTACTGATCGTCTGGAAAGGAAACATAGTATCGTCCTGAGTCCTCATCGAACTCCCACTTGAGCTCAGTCGAATCTCCTGGAGCAGTATCATCGGTCCCTGCATCTGGTTTTGGAAGTAATCTGTGAGTCACAGGGACTCAGCAATCTCACACCCTCGCGATCAGGACTATTTAAGCTTATAGGTAGGGTAAAAGGTTTGATGTGGAGCTGCAGCAAGCACTAGAATATATGGTGGCTAACATGCGCAAATGAGAGCGAGAAGAGAAGGCAAAGGCACGATCGATAAACTATGATCAAGAAGTGATCCTAGAACAACCAACGTTCAAACATAACTCGAGACCGTGTTCTCTTCCCGGACTCCGCCGAAAAGAGACCATCACGGCCACACACTCTATTGATTCATTTTAGTTAAGTTAAGGTTAAGGTTTTCTACAACCGGACATTAACAAATTCCCATCTGCCCATAACCGCGTCCATGGCTTTCGAAAGTTCAAAACCCTGCAGGGGTGTCCCAACTTAGCCCATCACAAGCTCTCACGGTCAACGAAGGATATTCCTTCTCCCAAGACAATCCGATCAGACTCAGAATCCCGGTTACAAGACATCTGGACAATGGTAAAACAAGTCCAGCAAGACCACCCGTTGTGCCAACAAATCCCGATAGGAGATGCACATATCTCGTTCTTAGGACACACCAGATAAGCTAAATGTACGGGAGCCAACGTAACCCAAGTTGCCAAGGGACGGCCCCGCACGGTGCTCTGGGTTGGACCAACACTTAGAGAAGCACTGGCCTGGGGGTTTAAAATAAAGATGACCCTTGAGTCAGCGAAACCCAAGGGAAAAAGGCTAGGTGGCGAATGGTAAAACCAAGGTTGGGCCTTGGTGGAGGAGTTTTATTCAAGGCAAACTGTCAAGGTGTTCCCATTATAACCCAACCGTGTAAGGAACGCAAAATCAAGGAACATAACACCGGTATGACGGAAACTAGGGCGGCAAGAGTGGAACAAAACACCAGGCATAAGGCCGAGCCTTCCACCCTTTACCAAGTATATAGATGCATTAAGATAGACAAGATATAATAATGATATCCCAACAATAAACATGTTCCAACAAGGAACAAACTCCAATCTTCACCTGCAACTAGCAACGCTATAAACCCCGCAAAAAAAACTAGCAACGCTATAAGAGGGGCTGAGCAAAGCGGTAACATAGCCAAACAACAGTTTGCTAGGACAAGGTGGGTTAGAGGTTTGACATGGCAATATGGGAGGCATGATAAGCAAGTGGTGGGTATCGTAGCATAGGCATAGCAAAAGAGCGAGCATTTAGCAAGCAAAGATAGAAGTGATTTCGAGGGTATGGTCATCTTGCCTGCAAAGTTCTCTAAGTTGACATTAGCTTGATCCTCGTAAGCATACTCAAGGGGCTCCTCGATCACGTAATCATCTCCCGGCTCTACCCAAAGCAAGAACACAAGCAAAGGGAGACACAATCAACCACATGCAATGCACAAACAACATGATGCAAAACATGGTATGATATGCGGGATGTGATAAGTGATGCATATGCATGCTTCGGAAAAGATAGATTGAACCTGGCCTCAACTTGGAAAACCAAGAGTGCCACTGGAAAGAAGAGTGGATTTCGGTCGAAATCGATATGAAGATCACCGGAATCGGATGCATGTTTGCAAATGGCAAGCAAAACAAATATGGCACCGATCTGCGATTAACAGCACAAGAGCATCTAAATGCATCAAGAACAACAAGCTACTGCACTCTAACATAGCAACAAATCACATGGCAGGGATCCACTCAATATTCTTGACAAAAGATGAACACTGAGCTACGGCTAATTCACTCAATAGCAGGTTCAAACAAGCATGGCAAAAGTGCAAAAGATAACAGGTTACAGACTTAGTGAAAATAACATGTTAGGAATTTAACATCAGGAAGCAATGTTTAGACCACGATAACAACATGCTACAAGAACATATCATGGCAAGGCAAGGCATGACATGAAGCTACTCAAAGCATACAACAAAAGTCCCTTACTGACCATAAGCCAAAAGGGATCAGAAAATACAATGGCAACCATGTGAACATAGCAATTATCGTTAATAGATTCCGACTTAGAAGAAAACTGGAACATGGCAAAATAGATATTAAGTAGGCATGTTTACGAGCTCGCTGTACTCACCATGAGGCATTGCATGACAAACTAAGCATACACCCAGCAAGTAGACATGGCATAGAAGCTAAACATGGAAAGAACAACATCATAGCATGCATGGATCAACTACAACAACCTCGGCAAAAATTCTTAACATGTAAACATTTTGCCAGGAACATTTTATAGCAAAAGTAGAGCTCTATTGACTCAAGCTAGGGTGCTCAATAATCGCAAACAATGAAATGGATGGATAGAGCACAACAATATCTACAAAACATCCTTACTGATCATGCTCAAAAGAGGCATGGATCACTCTGTATCAACATGAATACATGTCATAAAAATATTGACAGGACAAAGACATAGAAGATTTCTAAGTCCTTGAAATCAGCAACATTACGAGAGCTACTTTGCATGCTTGTGCTAGTCACCACAGAGATCACAAAAATACATGGCATACACCCCTGTAAAGATGGCATGGCATACTTCAAAACACATGTAGGGCTCAAGATCATAGGAGGCACACAACAATCATGGCAAAAATGACAAATGTCCAATTGCTGAAAAGAATCTGAAACTAACATTGCATAGCCCTCTTGCAACAGCATTTAGGGCATCAAGATGAGCTCAAATGAACATGATGCAATGAGATTAAATGAACTAGTCATCAAGACGAACAAATTGATATGCTACACGCACAAAACGAAGCCCCGGATGCGGAGATATAGCATGATGAAATATGCAAAAAATACTGGGGTGAGGGCAAAACGTCAACCCGATCTAGGGTTTCCAGATCTGGATCCAGATCGGCGTGGAAGTCGAGGTTTGTCAGCTGGAGTTGGAGCTTCGAGGCCGCCGGAGCTTGGGCCGGCCGGAGGAGGACGCCGGAGAGGGAGGAGGACGCGGCCGGCATCGAGGCGATGGCGGCGGAGGCAGCGAGGCCGGACGGCGGTGAGGGCGGAGGCGAGCGGCGGCGGAGACGGCCGGCGAGCGAGGCGGCGGGGTCGGCGCCGGCATGGAGCGAGCTGGGCGGCGGGCGATGGCGCGGACAGCGGTGGGGCGATGGCGCGGGCGGCGCGCGGCTTCGGGCCAGGGAGGGCCGGCGATGGGCCCTAAGGGCCCGCTGTCGCGGTGAAGTGGGACGCGTGGGTGGACGAATCCCAGCGTGACACATGGCAGCGGCGGGGCGGAGCGGACGTATCCGGCCCGGCGGATTATGTCCGGCGGCGTGAGGAGAGGGAGGGGCTAGGGTTTGACAGAGATTTTCTGGGGGAGATGTCTTTATATAGGTAGGAGGAGCTAGGAGGCTCCAAATTGAGCACGGTTTCCGGCCACGCGATCGTGATCGAGCGATCTAGATGATGGAGGGGTTTTAGGTGGGTTTTGGGCCACTTTGGAGAGGTGTTGGGCTGCAACACACACGCGGCCTTTTCGGTCCCTCGGTTAACCGTTGGAGTATGAAACGAAGTCCAAATGGCACGAAACTTGACAGGCGGTGTGCCGGTAGTAAACCAAGGCCGCTTGGCAGGTCTCGGTCCAATCCGGAAAGGTTTAGCACCCGCACACGAAAAGAGGTAAAAGGGGACAGCGGAGGACATAGGAGCGCCGGAATGCAAAACGGATAACGGGGAAAATGCTCGAATGCATGAGATGAACACGTATGCAAATGCAATGCACATGATGACATGATATGAGATGCATGACAAAGACAAAAGCACACGAAGACAAAAACCCGACAACGAGGAAATATCATAACTTAGTGCCGGAAATGGCAAGAGTTGGAATACAAATATGGCAGGTTACATACGGGGTGTTACAGGTTGATAATCCGGGTCACTTGGCCTTGGTAGTGGCACCTCAGGTTGGTGGATATAAATTCACTAAGGTACTCATGGATGGAGGCAGCAGCATCAACATCTTCTACTATGAGACGTTCCGCCAGATGGGGTTGACTGATAAGAGTCTTAAACAGTCCAACACTATTTTTCATAGTGTGGTACCTAGCAAGTCGGCATACCCTGTTGGGAAGATTGAACTGGAAGTGGCCTTTGGAGATGAGTATGACTCCAGAGCAGAAAAATTAACCTTTGAGGTGGTTAAGATCAAAAGCCCATATCATGCTCTGTTTGGACGGCCGGCTTATGCCAAGTTCATGGCTCAGCCGTGTTATGTATATTTGCAGCTCAAGATGCCGGGTTATAAGGGCACCATTACAGTACATGGGAGCCGGAAAATACCTTTGGAGTGTGAAGAAGGTGATGCTGCCTATGCTGAGTCTGTTTGTGCAACAGAGGAGTTAAAGTTTTATGAAGATCACGTTGACCCAGCAGACATGACGTCGTTAAAGAAACCAACAACAGAGCATGAGCCGGTGTTGAAGTTCAAATCAGCTGATGAAACCAAGATGGTTGACTTTGTGCCTGGCGATTCATCCAAGCAGTTCATCATCAGTGCAAACTTGGATCCCAAATAGGAAAGCGCGCTCATCGAGTTCATCCGTGAGAACTGGGACATCTTTGCATGGAAACCTTCCGACATGCCGGGTGTCCCGAGGGAACTCGCTGAGCACACTCTCAATATTGATCCAAAGTTTAAACCCGTGAGACAGTTTCTCCGACGGTTCAATGAAGAAAGGCACAAGGCCATTGGAGAAGAGGTGGCCCGGCTCTTGGCGGCCGGGTTCATTGTAGAAGTCTTTCACCCAGAGTGGTTAGCCAACCCGGTGCTTGTACTAAAAAAGAACGACACCTCTCGTATGTGTGTGGACTACACCGATCTAAACAAGGCTTGTCCGGCTTACCCTTTTGCCCTCCCCCGTATTGATGAGATCATCGATGCTACGGTGGGTTGCACACGTTTGAGTTTCTTGGATGCTTATTCAGGTTATCATCAGATCAAGATGGAAGTCAAAGATCAGGAGAAGACGGCTTTTATCACTCCTTTTGGAGCTTTCTGCTATGTGTCTATGCCTTTTGGGCTTAAGAGTGCCCAGGTGACTTACCAACGGTGTGTGCAGAATTGTCTTCATGATCAGATTGGGCGTAATGTTCATGCTTATGTGGATGATATAGTGGTAAAATCCAGAAAGGAGGAAACCTTGGTCGCAGATCTGAAAGAAACCTTCGATAATCTCCGGGTCTACAAAATGATGCTTAACCCGGATAAGTGTGTTTTTGGAGTCCCAGTTGGCAAGCTCTTGGGTTTTTTGGTGTCCAACTGAGGCATTGAAGCTAACCCAGAGAAAATCAAGGCAATTACATCCCTGGCCAAACCTACATGCATCAATGATGATCAACGGCTGGTGGGTCATGTTGCTGCTTTGAGCCGGTTCATAAGCCGTCTAGGGGAGAAGGCAATGCCTTTGTATCAGATGATGAAGAAAACAGATAATTTTGTTTGGAGCGATGCTGCAAACTCTGCTTTTGAAAACCTGAAGACACAGCTTGCTGAGCCACCGGTCCTTGCGGCTCCAATTGAGAAAGAGTTGTTGTTGTTATACGTAGCCGCCAATTCACGAGTTGTTAGTGTGGCAATTGTGGTGGAGCACAAGGAGGTTGGCAAAGAACATCCGGTTCAACGGCCGGTTTACTATGTCCGTGAGGTATTAATTGAATCCAAACAACGCTATCCACATTGGCAGAAGCTAGTGTGTGGGGTGTTCATGGCGAGCCGTAAGCTTAAACATTATTTTCAGGGTCACCCAATCACTGTGGTTAGCTCTGCTCCCTTGGGAGACATCAATAGAGAAGCCACTGGACGAGTCGCCAAGTGGGCCATTGAGCTTGGGTCCCATGGATTGAAGTATATGCCACGTACTGCGATCAAGTCTCAAGCACTGGTTGATTTTATCAATGACTGGACAGAAATGCAGATGCCAGAAGAGAAACCAGACAACACATTTTGGACTATTCATTTTGATGGATCCAGACAGTTGGAAGGCTCGGGGGCAGGAGTTGTTTTAACCTCCCCTCGAGGTGACAAATTTTGTTATGTGCTACGGCTAATGTTTCCTTGCACTAACAACGCAGCAGAGTATGAATCCTTGCTCCATGGTCTTCGAGTGGCCAAAGAGATGAGCCTGAGCCGGGTCAGGTGTCTTGGCGACTCAGACTTAGTGGCTCAACAGGTATCAGGCAAGTGGGATTCCAAAGACCCTCTCATGGCGGCTTATCGCCGTGAAGTTGATGCGGTTGCAGGACATTTCAAAGGATATCAGGTGGAGCATATTGACCGAAGGAAGAACAAAGCGGCTGATGCTCTAAGCCGGTTGGGATCTCAGCGTAAGCCGGTGCCACCTAACACTTTTTCGGATGTCTTGCATAACCCGTCTATTAAGTTGCCCACAGAAGAAGATCTAGCCGTACCTGACCCGAAGGCACAGTTGGTGGCGGCTCTTCATGTCATCCCAGATTGGACAGTGTCATTCTTGGCTTACATGACCCGGGGCGAGTTGCCAGCGGATGAGACCCTGGCTCGACAGATAACCCGGTGGTCTAAGTCAATGACGATTTCTGATGGAGAATTATACCATCGCAGCATCTCTGGAGCATTTCAGCGGTGTGTTTCCCCTGAAGAAGGCCAAGAAATACTTCGTGAGATCCACGAAGGCGATTGTGGTCATCACGCCGGGTCAAAATCTCTGGTGGCCAAGGCTTTTTGTCACGGTTTTTACTGGTTGACGGCTCACGCTGATGCGGAGGATCTGGTCAGCAGATGTGATGGATGTCAAAAGTTCGCATGACGAGCACATGTGCCGGCTCAAGAACTCCGGATGATTCCAATTGCTTGGCCGTTTGTGGTCTGGGGGCTTGACATGGTGGGACCTTTCAAAAGGTCTAAGGATAAAAAGACACATCTTTTAGTGGCAGTTGATAAATTCACAAAGTGGGTTGAGGCAGAGCCGGTGAGTAAGTGTGATGCGGCCACGGCAGTTCAGTTCATGAAAAAGGTGATCTTCTGTTTTGGTTTTCCACACAACATTGTCACTAACAATGGCACTAATCTGTCCCAAGGGGCTATGGAGGAGTTTTGTCAACGTGAGCATATCCGGCTTGATGTTTCTTCTGTAGCTCATCCTCAGTCCAATGGTCAAGCTGAGAGAGCGAATCAGGAAATTTTAAAAGGTCTCAAGCCCCAGCTTATGGTTCCCTTGCAGCGCACGCCGGGTTGATGGGTAGAGGGATTGCCCTTGGTGTTGTGGAGTATCAACACCACACCGAACAGGTCCACGGGTTACACACCTTTCTTCATGGTGTATGGTGCAGAAGCAGTGCTGCCTAGTGACATCCGTCATGACTCGCCCCGTGTGGCGGCTTATGTTGAAGCTAATAATGAACAAGCTAGACAAGATGCACTTGACTTGTTAGATGAGGAACGAGACTTCGCAGCGGCTCGATCAGCAATTTATCAACAGGACCTGCGCCATTATCACAGCCGCCGGTTTAAGTCCAGGACTTTTCAGGAAGGTGACCTGGTGCTCCGACTCATCTAGGATCTGTCAGATGCACACAAGTTATCCCCACCTTGGGAAGGACCTTTTGTGGTCAGTAAGAACTTAAACAACGGGTCATATTACCTCATTGACGTTCGAGAGCATAAAGACTCACGTAAGTCGGAGGAAGAGACCCGCCGGCCATGGAACATTGCTCAACTTCGGCCATACTACACCTGAGCCACCGGCTCTCATCATGTACATACTTTAACATTATATATACCATGATAAGTAATAAAGCAGGACCATCGGTCTCTTTCCTTTTTCAAAAGATTATGCATCTTCATTATTTCTTATTTTCAAATGACCATTAAGGAGCTGATCATATTTGAATCAAGTTTAACCTTTTTTGGTCTGGCTTATGACCGTATTCGAATCTAGCTGCAACTCTCATGGTCACTTGGGGGCGTCCTGTTCAAACATAGGTCGTATTCGAACCAAAGAGAACATAGCTGTCGTAACCCTCTTGATCGGCTCAAGGCCAAACTCATTAGGGGGCTTCTTGATCGTATCTGAATCATAGCTTAACCCCTTTTGGGTCTGACTTGGATCGTATTCGAATCAGGGTCATTAAAAACCTCTCAAGGTCATTTGGGGGCTTCCTGTTCAAACATAGGTCGTATTCGAACCAAAGAGAACATATCTGTTGGTACCCTCTTGATCGGCGCAACGCCAAAGCCGCTGGGGGCTATATGGTCATATTCGAACCTTAGCTTAACCCCTTTGGTCCGATTTACTGATCGTATTCGAATCAGAAACCCCCCAAATACAAATTTAAATCGTACTTATTACAGTTTTTTGCTTTTTAGTTTTTTGTTGTTTCAATTTCACAAATAATTAGCATGATCTTCTTTGCCGGCTGGACTATTTGACAACAAAGCCGCCAAGGTATGATGATCATTAAGTATTTAGAAGCATTGACTTCTCAAAAACATTGAGTTATCAACTTCATCACCCGGATTATTTAAACCGGTGGTTTAAGGATCAAAGGTACAAGTATGGCTATTGTTTGTATGCAATTGCCTGCTGCATTAACCAAAGGGTTAGTTTCAGCCTTGTTTTCTTTTTATATATGTTTTTGTTTTCATATTGGCTACAAGCCGGGTGTTTTAACCCGTTCGGTACTAAGCCGCCAAGCCAGGTTTTTTCTCTTGTATTTACAGGAATAGAGCCGAAGTATTATAGGGATAACCATAAATATGATGCATATATTGACATCAGGAAGTACAGAATCACATACAAGTGTTTTATGCGCGATGGCATAAGCAAAGCATGCAGTGTTTTCATAGCTAAACTATTACAAGGATTTTAAAGCCCATGAAGATCGTTATTGCTCCTCCCTCGCTGAATCGCCGCCCTCTGATAACTGGAAGCTGGGTTTTGACCAGTCAAAACCATTCACGGTAACAAATTCTGCTCTTCATCAATTAGGCCGACCGGGTCAACTTCCGGGGCAAATGTATTTTCATGAACAGGCGGGATTAAATCTGTCACCATGTACGAGGGAGTTGCCATCTTCTTATTTTCAACATCAAAACCCGGCTGGTACTTGTCGATGTTGGTTTCATCTCCAAGAATAGCCGCCTAAGATCGCAACTCCCTCACGCAAGCAACGAAGTCGTCCTGTTCAAACAGTGACCCGTCTTCCTTTACCGTGGGGTACCCTCTGGCTACATCAGCCGGGTCTAGATCTGGCACCCAAGCCTTGGAGTGGCTTAGGGCAGTCAAAGCTCCGGCTCTCGCACAGGAGCGCTTAACCTCTTGGAACCTGGCGGGCAAAATTGACAGCTTCTTTAAAACATCGCTGAGCCGGTTGGGTCCTTGATTGGCAGGAGAGATGGCAGCAAGCGCCCATTGTGCGCCAATATACAATTGTTCTACTAAAGTATACACTGCCTTCAGTTTAATCACAGGGTCTTGGCTCAGATTCTTGCTTCGTGGGCCTGCACATATTTTATAAACAAAGTTAGTTGGTGGTTTATATTCCGGATCAGCAAAGGAGTACACAGGACTGCAGATAGACGGCTTACCAAAGATGGCGGCCACCATTTGAGACACCCGGCCCTTTAAATCGTTCAGTTCTGTCGAAACCTCTTCAAGGGCTGCTTCGGCCTTCTCGGCCCGTTGTGTTAGAAGCGTTTTTTCCTCTGCCCAGGTTTTCTTCTTGGCAGTGAAGCTGGTCTTTAAATTTTCCGTCTCAGAGAGACTTATTTGCAATTTGGAGTTAGCAGACTTGATTTCTGCTTTCTGACCTGCTAGTCGGGTCTTCACATTAGTCAATTGCGAGTTTAGTTCAGATAAGGCATTCTGCAAGAAAACATACCCAGACCAGTCAAGATTTTGCTCAAAGGTTCAAACATCAAGATTCAAGTCTCAAGTACTTTACAAAAAAACCACTTGACACTTGGGGGCTAATGTATGCCAAAACAATTTCTTATGACTCTAAAGACATACTTTAAGTCCCAAGTACTTTACAAAGTAACATCACTTGGCACTTGGGGGCTAATGTATGCTATTCAGCAAGTTTCTCAAGGTTAAGCTGGATTATGAAATTCTTTGAATACGGTACAAGACAATTTAAAGTACCGGCTCATCTATGATCAAAATGAACCGGCCCTTGGGGACTACAAGTGAAGCTTTGTTCTATTTTATTGAACTCAAGAAAAGTCTTGAAGGTAAAAGTCTTGGCCTATATCATAAAGTCTACAGATCATTCCGGTTCTCTTATAATCTGAAGACTTGGGGGCTGGCGGAATATAGATAAGCCGGAAGAACATACCTCATATTTCAGTTGCAACTGTTTGACCATTTCGATCTCAGAGTCGCGACTGGAGTGCACATGGCTGAGATAGCCGGATTAAATATCGTTGGCATTTAGATGATCATAATTGGCAACGTCAAAGCACACTTTCTGCCTCTCCAATGCCTCTTGTTTCGCCGTGTGGCGAGCCAGCACGGTTGGATTCCCCGGTTCAATAAAACGGTTCCCGGTGATCAAAACGTCTTGTGCAGACGGTGATGGCGGGTTGGCTGAGCTTGATGGTCTAGTTGCGGAAGGATTCACGGTGGTCTCATCAAACCACAACTCAGGAGGATTTGCTTCTGCATCGACATGCGTGTCTTATGGAGCGTCAGTTAATGGAAGAGAAGGTGGCCTGGCCGTGTTAGATGCAAGGATTGGTGGGTCTTCTGCTGGTTTAGCTGCCTTTGCCTTCTTGGACTTAGCTTGGCCACTAAGAGAAATGTTGCAGGACTGTTAGTACAAAGATACAATTCGAACAACCCGGAAAAAAGGAGGATTTTTCATTACCCAGGGGCAGTCTTGAAGGCCGGAAATTGGGTCTGCGATGAGTCGCTAGAAGAGCGAGACACCTCCTGAAAAGATAAAATGAAGTTAAAATAATGCAAGGGAAAGGATCCATTAAAAAAAGTTAAAGACAAAAGAAGTAAAACCTCATTTCGGCGCTTTTGGGGAGTTTGTTGAAGAGCAACAGCCGGTTCGTCTTCGGTCCGAGCTTGACGGCAGCTCTCATGTTGCTGCTTTTTCAAAAGAAAGTGCGGGTCCAATAAGCCAAAGGGTGTGAAAACCTTACTTTCCGGGTTACGACTCAAAGTTTCTGTCTTGGCAAATGTGCTGAGTCGGAGGAAATAGTTACCTCTTCTTCCACGACCTGACTGGCCCCCGTGTCGTCCTGGTAATGATCAGCGTTAATAAGATTATTAAAGAATCGACCAAGGGAGTCAAGGGCTACCTCCGACTCAGAAGTTTCATCGAGTTTCATCAAGTCTTCAACAGTGCTCCTCTTCTTCTTTTTGGACCTCTGGGTCGTTTTCTTGGCGGTTATGGCAGCAATTCTTGCTTTCTTGGTAGCTTCATGGTCATATTTCACCTTCCAGAAGTCAGATTTGGCCTGCAAACAGGTAAAAACGAAATGAAAGGTTAGGCAAGTGTTAAATTATACGGCTGAGAAAAATACAAAGAAGAAAGATCAGAGTCTCCTTACTTCTGGCGCCGGGTTAAGCTTGCAGAAAGAGTTTAACCCGATGATACTACAATCTTCGTACTTCCCGTTCACCAGAAGAGTTGACATTGAAACAATATCTGCTTCCGTTAATTGCACGGGGCTGTGACGAAGAGAGTCGTCTGGGCCTCCACCATACTCATACATCAACTTTGATCGACGGCTCAGAGGAATAACCCGCCATGAGATCTAGCAGTGAGTCATATCAACTCCAGTCAAGCCGTTTCCTAATAAGGCGTTAATCCTTTTTATGGATGGGATCAGCTTCCTACGTTCGGCAGCTGTAAGCTTGTCAGGGAGCGCAAATTTGGAGTCAAGACGCTCGGCACGATAACCCGGCAGTGGCTTCTCATTTGCTGGTGAGATATCCTGACAGTAGAACCAAGTCTGGTTCCAGTCTTTGGGATGACTCGGTAAGACTATGAGGGGGAAGACAACGCCCTACCGACGCTGAATTGAGATGCCTCCAAGCTCCAAGCTAAGGCCGTTGGTGCACTCATTCTGCCGATTCAGATAAAAGTATTCTCTAAACAGGTCCACAGTCGGCTCTTCCTGAAGGTACACCTCATAGAGCACTTGGAAATTGCAGATATTAGATATGGAGTTGGGCCCGATATCTTGAGGATGGAGTTTGAAAAGTGGAGGACATCTCTGAAGAACTTTGAGCCGGGCGGTGAAAAGCCATGGTTCATATGATCAGTAAAAACAATCACTTCGCCGTCTCTTGGATTGGGCCGTTCTTCCTCCGGGTGAGGAGCACGGTAAGACATGGTGGTTTTCGCTGGCAAAAATCCTATGGTAAATAACTCTTTCAAACGTTCCTCAGTTACGGTTGAGGGAACCCAGTTGCAGATGGTTGGCGCTTTGGACGGCATGATGTTCAAAAACGAACTAAAAAGAAAGGCAACATGCCGGTTCAATTCAATGATGAAATTAATAGTTGAATGATGATAATACAAGGAAGTAATGGCGTCTTAGTTAAGGGCTAATGTCATATAAGGAAAAGTAAGCCGACACAGTAAGCCGCCATGACTACAGGTATTCAAGAAAAGCAAATTCAGCTAAGTGTTGAGACAAACAAGTTTCCTAAATGCTTGGTATTATTCTGGATCAAATGGCTATTCAAAATGGGAAAAATTCTAGACCTAAAGATTTCAGCGCAGATGAGTCTGTGAGTTCTAATGAGATCTGTGAACCAGAGAAAGGGATCTGTGGGCATCAAAAGTAGGCACAAAAACGCTACCGCACAAGCATATATATCTTTTTGGGTCAAGAAGAGGCCTGCGGTGGAAGAACTACGACGAACTACGATGAACTATGAAGAACACGACGGAGTCTGGAAACCCTAATGCGGATCTGAGAAGTGAAAAGAAGAACACTTACAACCACGAATCTCCTATGGAGGTCGCCGCCGTTCTCTGGACCGATTCGGGTTGATGCAGCGGCCAAGATCGACGGAGACGGAGGAGAAGCGCGGCGGCGGTGAGGCTAGAGCAGCAGGAGGGTTGCGAGAGGAAGAAGATGGAGAGAGAGAGAAGAATGAGGAAGGCCGAGGCGTGCCTATTTATAAGGAAACATGTGAACAGACGGGCGCAAAAATCGAGGGGGGCCGAATAATGGTTATCCAACTACACAGACGCCTCGATTCTCGGAAGACATTAAAGATGAAGATCCGTCGGGAGATGACGTCATAAAAGTTTTTTGCGTTTTCAAGAGATGACGTCGTGGCGGGTTACAAGAACTTCTGCGAGGATAAGAAGATGGATTTTGTCTAAGTGTTGAAGATTGACAAAGAACGAAGTTCAAAGTCAACCTGGGGCCTAATGTTGGGGATATAACTATCAGTTATGACCCGCCCAGGAGGGGCCGGGTCAGCCCCAATGGCGGGTTACACAAGAAGCCCAGTAAACATTAAGATGATAGTTTATCAAATATTATAGAAGGCCCAAAAGCCTAGCGGCGGCTTAAGGTCCAATATTGCAAACCGCCGTATGTAAGGAAAGACTTGTAAAGAAAGGCATGTAAAGGAAGTCACCGAGCCGGACATGATTATGAGCCGGCCGGGACTCTGTAGGCCACCAGGCGTCAACCCGTGTATATAAGGGGACGACCCGGTGGCAGCTTAGGGCAAGAAACAAGAGATCGATAACCAAGCCAGCGAGTTAAGCCTCTTGGTGATCGAAACCCCCAGCAATACCAACACAACTAGACGTAGGCTTTTACCTTCATTGTAAGGGGCCGAACTAGTATAAAACCTCTCGTGTCCTTTGTCTCGATTAACCCCTTTAAGTTTCCTAGTTGCGATGGCCCTACGACTAAGTCCTTTCGCTAGGACATCTGTCGTGACAATTCCATGACAGAACCAGTAGGAGAACCAAGCAACACAACGTAAACATACCCTGCACACAGATAACAAATCCTCGCAACCCGACGTATTAAAGGGGTTGTCAATCCCTTTCGGGTAACGGTGCCCGAAATTGGTGCGTGACGGGAAAAGGGTTATAATAAATTGGATAAATAGATCACAAATAAAATAAAATGCAGCAAGATATTTGTGGAATTTTGTATTAATAGATAGGAAAATAAAAGCAAATAAAAATAGATCGCAAAGGGAAATAATATGAGAAAGAAGACTCGGGGCCGTAGGTTTCACTAGTCGCTTCTCTCGAGAAAATAGCAAAGCGGTGGGTGAACAAATTACTGTTGGGCAATTGATAGAACTTCAAATAATTATGACGATACCCAGGCAATGATCATTATATAGGCATCACGTCCAAGATTTGTAGACCGAATCCTACCTGCATCTACTACTATTACTCCACACATCGACCGCTATCCAGCATGCATCTAGTGTATTAAGTTCATGGAGAAACGGAGTAATGCAAGAAGAACGATGACATGATGTAGACAAGATCTATCTATGTATAGATAGACCCCATCATTTTATCCTTAGTAGCAACGATACATACGTGTCATTTCCCTTTCTGTCACTGGGATCAAGCACCGTAAGATCGAACCCACTACAAAGCACCTCTTCCCATTACAAGATAAATAGATCAAGTTGACCAAACAAAACCCAAATATCAGAGAAGAAATACGAGGCTATAAGCAATCATGCATAAATGAGATCAAAGAAACTCAAATACTTTCATGGATATAAAAAGATAGATCTGATCATAAACGCGAAGTTCATCGGATCCCAACAAACACATTGCAAAAGAGTTACATCATATGAATCTCCAAGAGACCATTGTATTGAGAATCAAGAGAGAGATGAAGCCATCTAGCTACTAACTAAGGACCCGAAGGTCTACAAAGAACTACTGATGCATCATCGGAGAGGCACCAATGGAGGTGGTTAACCCCATCCGAGATGGTGTCTAGATTGGATCTGGTGGTTCTGGACTCTACGGCGGCTGGATAAATATTTCGTCGACTCCCCTAGGGTTCTAGAAATATTGGGGTATTTATAGAGCAAAGAGGCGGTCCAGGGGCACCCGAGGTGGGCACAACCCACCAGGGCGTGCCCGGGCCTCCTGGCGTGCCCTGGTGGGTTATCCCCTCCTCAGGACCCCCCCAGGTGCAATCAGGGCCCAACATGTTCCTTCCGGTCCATAAAAAATCTCCGTAAAGTTTCGTGGCATTTGGACTCCGTCTGATATTGATTTTCTGCGATGTAAAAACAAGGAAAAAACAGGAGCTGGCACTTGGCACTATGTTAATAGGTTAGTACCAAAAAAATATAAAATGATTATAAAACATCCAAGGTTGATAATATAACGGCATGGAAAAATCAAAAATTATAGATACGTTGGAGACATATCAGCATCCCCAAGCTTAACTCCTACTCGTCCTCGAGTAGGTAAGTGATAAAAATAGAATTTTTGATAAGGAATGCTGCCTATCATTTCATATCATATTCTTTTGTTTATAGCATGGACAATTGGACTTTTTTATTGTTCAAAGCAGTAGTCTAGTTTTGACATGATAATTTAGATACTCAAGCATATCAACAAGCAACCATGTCTTTCAAAATATTAGCTCTAAAATAAGCTATTCCTAGCCCATCATGCTCAACCATTGATCCATTCATGAAACACACTCGAATATTAGCTACACCCAATACTTAAGTACGATCATATTGCCTCCTAGTTGGTGCTTTTATAAGAGAAGATGGAGACTCAAAATAAAAATTGCATAAAGTAAAAAAGAAAGGCCCTTCATAGAGGGAAGTAGGGATTTGTAGAGGTGCCAGAGCTCAAAGCGAAAAACTTAGAGATAAAAACATTTTGGGAGGTGTATCCATCCCACCAACGAAAATGACTTAGAGTTCCCAATACTTTCCATGCATAGATATATCATAGGCGGCTCCAAACAGAAAATAAAGTTTATTCCTTTTTCCACCAAACTTTCACTTTCCATGGCTAACTGTATCCATGGGTGCCCTCCATACCAACACTTTCCAAGGAATTTATTATTTGACAACATAAAGTAAATTCAATTTTTTTGCATTTTGGGACTGGGCATCCCTAATACCTTTGCCTTATTCTTGTGCAATGATAAGTGAATAAACACTCATCTTGAGAATAACACATCTAGCATGGAAAATATTAGCCACTCCTCACCGCTCCGCAAGTGAAACAAACACACAAAAGAGAAGTTTATTTTGAAAATTAGAGATGGCACATGCAAATTTGCTTAGAGCGGCAAAAGAATACCGCATATAGGTAGATATAGTGGCTTCATGTGGCAAAACTGGGTTAAAGGTTTTTGGGTGCACAAGTAGTGATCGTACTTAGTGCAAAATGAAGGCTAGCAAAAGATTGAGAAGCGACCAACCAAGAAACGAATAATCTCATAAGCTAGCATTAAGCATAACTAACACCGAATAATGCACCACAAGTAGGATATAATTTCATTGCATGAATATTGACTTTCATACTTTCATAGGGAATCACAAACCTTAACACCAATATTCTTACTAAAGCATAATTACTCATCAAGATGACTCACATATCACATCATCATATCTCAAAACTATTACTAAGAATGAAGTTTATTTTGTCCAGTGATCTTCATGAAAGTTTTTATTATATCCTTCTTGGATATCTATCACTTTGGGACTAATTTTCATGTGTTGCTTTTGACAAGCTCCAACAAATATAAGTGAAGATCATGAGCATAATATATTTTTCTTTCTCTCAAATTAATTTAAGTGAAGCAAGAGAGAATTTCTTGAAAATTTTACTAACTCTCAAATAAATCTAAGTGAAGCAAGAGAGCATTTCTTCGAAAATACTAAAGCACACTGTGGTAAAAAATATATAAGTGAAGCACTAGAGCAAGTCCATTGCTCATAAAAATTGAAGTGAAGCATAGAGAGCATTTTTAACAAGTCATGACATAATTTTGGCTCTGTCAAATAGGTGTGTACAGCAAGTATTGATGATTTAAAACACAAAGTAAAACAAGCAAAGACTCATATCATACAAGACGCTCCAAGCAAAACACATATCATGTGACGAATAAAAATATAGTTTCAAGTAAAATACCGATGATCGTTGGAAGAAAGCGGGGATGCCACTCGGGGGCATCTCCAAGCTTAGTTGGTTGCTCATTTTTGGATAATAGCTTGGGATGCCGGGGCATCCCCAAGCTTAGGCTCTTCCATCCTTCCTTCATCCATCGTAAGATAACCCAAAACTTGAAAATTTCAATCACACAAAACTCAAATAAACCTTCATGAGATCCGTTAGTATAAGAATAATAAATCACTACTATAAGTGTTGTATAAAACCAATTCATATTTTGTTCTTGCATTATATCTACTGTATGACAACTTTTCTATGGTGAAAACTCATCAAAGAAAACAATAGAGCCATCAAAACAAGCACACAACACAAAGAAAACAGAATCTACGAAAACAGAACAGTCTGTAGCAATCTGACTATTTTGAATACTTATGTAACTCCAAAAATTCTGAAAAATTAGGACGACCTGCGCAATTTTTATATTGATATACCGCAAGAGGAATGGGTATTTTATCGCTCTCTGGTAAAAAAGGAAAATTAATTTCATGAGCGTAAACGTTTCTGTTTTTTCGGCAAGATCAAACAACTATCACCCAAGAAGATCCTAAAGGCTTTACTTGGCACAAACACTAATTAAAACATTAAAAACACAATCATAACAGTAGCATAATTGTGTTAACACACAAAAACGTAAAGCAAAAAGCAAAAATAAAATTTATTCATTGGGTTGCCTCCCAACAAGCGTTATAGTTTTACGCCCTTAGCTAGGCATAAAGCAAGGATCTAAGTTTTGTCCTCCGAAGTTTTGGCAACTTTTGTAAGGGTTTTCTCAAACCCGGGAGGCCCTTTGCACTTCCCTAAATTCTTCGAAAAAGAAACCATCTTAAGATCCAAAATATCCAAATGCTTGTTGCAAAGAGTAATAAGGGCATTCATGCGATTGATACTACCATTGAGATGTTTGAGGGGTTCATTATATTTTTGTATTTCAACCATATGCTTATGCAAATCACCAAGTTTGTCCAACATTTGAGCTCCCTCAGGGGTGAAAGGAAACCCCTTCTTTTGAGGTGGAATTCCCAAAATCCCCTCTAAGATTTCATAGGCAGCATTGGCATCAAGTTCAATGAAGTTTCCTTTAGCGGCAAAATTGAGAAGTTGTCTATGATCCAAAGCCAATCCTATGTAAAAAATTCAAAGCAAAACTTTAGCGTCCTCCTTTAAGTTGGAAATACGATACGATTCCATAAGCCTATAACAAGCATCTTTCAAATTTTCTCCTTCTCCTTGTTTGATGTAAAGGACTTCAAAATCTAGTGACAAAGGAGGAGTAGGGACGCTAGCCATCGAGACTAGAAAGCAAGAGAACAACAAACGAAAAAGAGAGGCGAATAAAACGGCAAATTTTTGTGAAGTGGGGGAGGGGAAAACGAGAGGCAAATGGCTAATAATGTAAATTGCAAGGAGATGAGATTTGTGTTTAGGAATCTGGTATGTGTTGAAAATCCTCCCCGGCAACGGTGCCAGAAATTCCTTTTGATGTCGCTTGAAGCTACGTCGGTATTTCCCCAAAGAGGAAGGGATGATGCAGCATAGCGGCGGTTGGTATTTCCCACAGATATGAAACCAAGGTTATCGAACTAGCAGGAGAACCAAGCAACACAACGTCAATAGCCCCTGCACACAGATAACAAATCCTCGCAACCCGACGTGTTAAACGAGTTGTTAATCCCTTTCGGGTAACGGTGCCAGAAATTGGTGCGTGACGGGAAAAAGGTTATAATAGATTGGATAAATAGATCGCAAATAAAATAAAGTGCAGCAAGATATTTTTGGGTTTTTGGCTTAGACACTACTGCAGGATGCTGCTAACGCAACACTACGATCAGAGACCCTTCGGGAAACTGTGTGGGAAGCAATAATCGCAAATGCTGTTGTATGAAAACCGTCAAAAATGATGCAAAACGTTTGTGATGAATGATACATCAAACACAGTTCAGATTATAGTTGCGTGTGCAATGAGGGGCATACGGTTGATCTGCACAAACTGTTTGCGATGAGACAGAACAATAGAAACGGGCAGCCAGATCAAGGTGTGTGCGATATACGACATACAGTTCACTCCGATGAACCATTTGCGATGAGTGAGGTGAACACAAATGATTCGGTGTAACAAGATGTGTGTGATATCCGGCAAACAGGTCGGTAATCAGAATTGTGTGCGATCATTATAGACAGTCCATACGGTCTTTTTGTGAATTGTGTGCTCGTCAGGGCGCACAGTTCAACAAACCAACCTATTGGCGATAATGTAGAAGATCTCTGTCAAATACATATTACTAACCGTCTACGATGAGATTGACAGGATAAACAGAGATATATATACAGTCTACTTAATTTAGTCCTTCTTCTTCTTGTTATTCTTGTTGGATGGCCCCGCGACATAGTCTTGGCGAGGACACTTCTTGCCGCTGACTGTTGGCTTTTCATCGCCGCCGCCGTCGTCATCGTCGTTGCTGTCGTCGTCCTCTCCTCCTCATTTGACCATTCCTCCTCATCATCATCGTCATCCTCTTCTTCGTGCTTCGACGGCTCCTCATCCATCTGGTTGTCGTCTGACAACTCCGGAGGCGGTGTCCCTTCCATGAACCGGATATAATCGAGGTTTGGGCTCGACGCCGGACTCATGGAAGACGAGCGGGATGATTCCTATGTTGACCTATCATCGGGCGCCAGACTGCTGGCCGAACTGTCGTCCTCGCTATCGCTCGACATGGCTGTAGAGTGTGTACCAGTGTGTAGCGCATCCTGCCGGGGACGATGAAGATGGTGGACACTTAAGCGGGGTATGCAGAGAAGAGGAACTGCCAATTGAAGCGGGGGTTGACGTATTATCTAACCGCTGATATAATCAACCGCAATTATTTGTACCCAGTCGCTCCAAATTCTTGGGGTTGCGCAGGACTCCTATTGGCTATTTGGCTGGTTTCCTTTTTCAGGACAAAAACAAGGAACGAGTTTTGGGATTATGCACCGGTACCGGTACAAATGGAGTAGGACAGTTGGCAAGCAATACATTGAGCTCTTCTTATTGATAAAACCAGTAATAATCAAACTAGAAAGGAAAATAAAAAAGACAAAGAAAAATATCTGCACGAATCTTCGCGTAACATCAATGGCATAGGACCTAGATGTGCATTACTTAGAGCACATCTAGATGTGCTTTAACAATACTATCAAACAAAACCCCTAATCATCATTGCAAACAGCGCATAGAACATGGCTAATGCGACAACCACAACTACACATGCTAGTTCCTTCTTGTCTCTTGCTTTCATCTGTTGCCTGTGATTGATTCTTTCTTGCTTCATCGTACTGATTGTACATTCCAGATCAGCCAGTTTCTTCTTTAGCTTTACGTTATCTTCTGCGAGCTTGGTGATAACACTCCGAGCCCTGCCATGCCATTCTTCATCTAGCCAGTTAACAAAGGCACAAGCCGCATATCCCTGCCAATGTTAAATAGTATTCTGGATGAGCGGTGGCATTAACTGAAGTAAAATGATGAACTTAATTAGCACTAAACTCTAAGGGGCAACTGAGAAACCGCCTGCCAATGTTGAATCCCTTTGTGCATACACGTCGAGCGGGAGTGTGCCAGTGCACAGAACTCAGCTTTTGGTACTTCTCGGTGGCGCAAAACTCGGAGTCAAACTCGTGTTGCGGGAGTCTAGAGTCAAGCTCCAGATCTGGCGGCAGATCGCTTTCCTGGGGGGGGGGGTCATTCAGCAAGGATCTATACTTTGGACATGCTAAAAAAGATCGGGATAGATTGGAACCAGACAAGATGATTCGGATCCGTAGTACACCTGCCTTTGATGACCTTAGGCAAGTGCTCGGCGGCGACCGCCGTCGTGGCTACGATACGAGCAGGAGCAGCCGCACCGAAACCATCAGCACCACTCGTCTGCATTCCCCCAATGTCAGCGCCACACGAGGGAATTTGGAGGCTATGTAGGGATTTGGTGGAAATGGGGAAACTGTGGAGATAATCTAACGGTTGGGAACTACTAATGGCACTATATATATGTTGTATACGGCACACTGTTTGTACATGTCGTTTGTGTTAGGTATTACAACATCACACACGATTTCCGCACCAAAACGTGTGAGAAGACAATGTAGGTTAGACACGGTTGCCGTTACATAATCATATGTGATGTACTAGCCTATCCATATAATTGAGTTACGACGAGATATCGTGTAAACAGCCGCTCCGCGGATATCCATAAAAAACAGCCGCTCAGCATATAGAGATGGCGGTGGCGTCCTAGGCAACAGCTACCGGAGAAGAGGTCAATCCTCGGTCGGTGGGCGGTGGCGGCGTCATAGGAGGTCAATCCTCGGTCTGCGGCGGGAGATAGGAGGAGCTCAACCATCAAGGTCGGTGGCGGTGTGATTCGAGCACATCCATCACGGCCGATGGGGGATAGTGGAGGTCGAACTTCAGGCGGTAGCCGCACTAAGCTTTGCTCCTCGACCCTGCTGTCTCAGCGTGCAGCCGCATCGCGCTTGTCTATCTGCTGGGTGGAGTTCGCCGTGCAGCTAATTAATTAAGGTATTCTTTTCGTGAGTGGCTTAATTAAGGTATTCAATTCCTAAGTGTAGTGTTGTACTAGTACTCTGCGTGTAAATTGACTGGCCATTAATTTTTGTCATTGCACGTCTGGATAACAACATGGAGTGCCCTCAGTAATTATTGAAATAAAACCTTGTTATTTATGCACACATCTCTCGGCAACAGTTAATCCATGTATTAATGTTGTTGTTTTGTTTTTAATTACCATTCGTCTGCTGCAGATGGAACGATCTCGATGGATGAAGAATCGGAAAACCGCAGATTTTATCAGTGGCGTGACAGAGTTCATGAATTTGGCTGAAAGTACAAAGAGGAGAATTGGTGGTGCAGATTACATCGTGTGTCCATGTACTGATTGTGCCAATATAGAGTCACATGAAGTTGCAGATGTCCAGATGCACTTAGTCTCTAGGGGATTCATGGATGGATATACATGTTGGACCAGACACGGTGAAGAGGAGGTCATGGATGAAGATACGCAGGGCAGCGAGATGCCAAACCCCGATCAGTGTCACCTGGATGCTGAATCTAACATCAGGGCAGAGGCGTCAAGCTACCAATGGAACACCGGAAAGCCGAAATGCCCACTGTAAAAACCAAGACGTCCACGCATATGACGATGATCTTGATATGCCAGATTTTGCTGCTATGATTGCAGATTTTGAGGGCCCAGAAAGGGATATGATTGGGTACAAGGATCTGCCAACCATTGATGCGGAATCCAAGAAAGAATTATATCCAGGTTGCAAAAAGAAATATTCCAGGTTGAGTGCCACCCTGGTGCTTCTCAGATTTAAAGCGGCAAACGGTCTATCAAACAAGGGCTTCACAGAGATGTTAGGTCTTTTGAAAGGAATTCATCCGGAAGATAATGTGCTCCCCAGAAGCACGAATGAAGAGAAGAAAAGTGTTTGCCCATTGGAACTTGAAGCACAGAAGATTATCGTGCATCTCCCACATGCAAGCATGCACGATACAAGCGCAGGAGAGGAAAGGACAAGTACAAATTGGACGACGAGATCAAGACAGGAATCCCGTTCAAGGTTGTTTGGTACTTGCCTTTAATTCCAAGGTTGAGCCGTTTGTTTGTAAACCCTAGAGAGGCAAATAGGTTGCGGTGGCATCATGATGAGCGAATTGCGGATAGGTTTATGAGGCACCCGAAATATGGGGCTCAATGGGAATTAATCGACAACAAGTTTAAAAAATGTGCCAAGGATCCTAGAAGTATAAGGCTCAGGGAGTGTACTGACGAGATGAATCCTTTTGGTGATATGAGCACCAACCACAACACATGGCCGGTGCTTCTGTGCATATATAACCTAGCTCCTTAGTTGTGTATGCAGAAAAAATACATTATGATGTCAATGATTATCAAAGGCCCGAAGCAACCTGGAAATGACATCGACTTTTACTTTCAGCTACTGGTAGAAGAACTGCTGACAGTGTGGATGGATGCGCTTGCTATAAAATGTTATGATGCTTACAGAAAGGAGATTTTCGATCTACATGCGATGCTAGTGCACACCATTCAAGATATGCCGGCATTAGGCAACACATCGGGGCAGAAAATAAGGGGAGATGTAGGGTGTGTCACATGCATGGATAGGACAGCTAGCAGAAGACTTCCCAACTCTTGCAAAACAGTGTATTTGCATCATCGTAGGTTCTTACGGAAGAATCACCCATACCAAAAGATGAAAGCTGAATTTGATGGTACGGCAGAGGCAGCTTAGGGCCCAAGACCCTATGAAGGGGAGGTGGTCCACAACATGGCTAAAAAATTAATGTTGTGCTTGGCAAGAACCACCCTTTTTGACGGTGAAACTAACACCCAAGGATCAAGTGTTTAAGAAGAAATCGGTGTTCTGGAAATTACCTTACTAGGAGATTCTACGTGTACGTCACTACATCGATGTCATGCACGTAGAGAAGAATGTATGTGAAAGCATCCTTGGTACTCTGCTCAAGATTAAAGGTAAAAGAAAGGATGGTGATGATTCACGGCTCGATATGCTTGTTGATCAATCACAACACAAGAGTGAAGCAGAAGATGATGACAAATTCATCAAAGCTCGCCAGAATTACAATTTCAGTACAAAAGAAGCAACACAGTTCTTCACCTATTTGTTGTCAGTTAAGACACCCTCTTCCTAGTGTGCAAACATCAGAAGTCTCGTGGATGTGAGCTCAGGTAAAATGAAGTTGGGACACATGAAGTCACATGATTGCCATGTAATGTTGACACAAATCCTCCCGGTGGCCATCAGGAATCTGATGGACAAAGATATAAGAAACACACTCATTGACCTCTGTGATTTCTTCAACCAACTATGGCAGAAAGTTGTAAATCCTGAAGAGTTGGATCATCAAGAATATTGTGCAACCTAGAGATGTTTTTCCCACCGTCATTCTTTGATGTTATGGTCCATCTCACTATGCACCTTGTCGATGAGATAAAGTATTGTGGTCCTGTGTTTCTTCGCAACACGTATCCCTTCGAGCAGTTCATGGGAATACTGAAGCGCTTTTGTCGAAACCGAAACCATCCAGAGGCAAGCATCCTACAAGGTTATACCATGGAGGAGGTGGTTTAGTTTTGCACTGAATACATGAAACAAAGACCTATAGGTTTGCCCCTCTCTCTCCACGAGGGAAGACTGAAAGGTAAGCCGGTCCTTGTTGGCACGCAAATGGTTGCACCCGGAGAATTGGCAGAGAAAGCCCAGTTGACAGTACTGCTTAATAGCCCAGTTCTCATCGCTTATGCCGACGAACACTTGGCGGAGATATGCCAAAGCTACTTACCAATGGTGCCTTCATCAGAAGTGGAGATGAAGGAGCACACTAAGAAGTTCGCCGAATGAATGAAGAATCGTTTGGCACAAGGATACATCGATGGCATTGCTACGTGGTTGGCACAAAAGCCATCACCTACGGTGTTGACGTACCAAGAATATGACATAAATGGATACACGTTCTACACCGAGGAACGTGATAAGAAGACCTTGTATCAGAATAGCTCTGTTCGAATAGAATGCATGACTGTAAATGAAGCTGATAAAAGGGTATACTATGGAACCATCAAAGAGATTTGGGAGATTGACTATGTGAAAGTTAAGGTGGCATTATTCAGGTGCGCATGGATCCCTCTTGGTCAGGTAAGGACTGATGAGTACAGGAAGACCTGTGTTAACAGGACAACAATGGCATATCACGCGGACCCATTCATTCTTGCCAGCGATGCTACCCAGATTTTCTTTATGGAAGACCCCTTGCATAAGAACGGCCATTTAGTGATGCATGTGAAGAGAATGGTACTAGGTGTCGACGATGTTGCCAATGAGGACGAGTACGATGAATTTGATGAGTTGCAAACCAAGGAATCATGCACCCGTGCAACAGAGCAGCGTAAAATCATCAAAAACCCCAAGTTCATCCGGGGTCAACTTAATGATCCCAGTTCCCCCATGTACATGGGAATTAAGCCGTGAGACTAGTCTTTATGCCTACCCTGCAACTTAATTCGTTCAATTTAGAACTGTCGCGTGTACTGAATTTGTGAGTTATGCCCGGTTTTCTATTGATGTAAGAATCGTTAATATGTTGACCTTGATATGCTGTCAGCTCAGGCAATGAATATGAACTATTTTTTGTTGTTGTTATTATTATTATTATATCATAGA
The DNA here is from genome assembly GCF_002162155.2 of Triticum dicoccoides. NCBI lineage: Eukaryota > Viridiplantae > Streptophyta > Magnoliopsida > Poales > Poaceae > Triticum > Triticum dicoccoides. Next base: position 402,368,387 of record NC_041384.1, on the reverse strand, counting down.
GGTAGCACACTCAATCGATCTCACTACAGTATGTGTGAACAAAAATATGCAATCTAGTTTGCGAATAGCACATGGTTCGTTGATGAAAGCCGTGTGCCGACCAAACCCCGCCACCCCGCCCATGATTTGAGTCGTGCTTTCTGATTGGCCAGAACCCAAACCCCACAGATCGTACGTCTGCACCGTTGGATGCTCCCAAATCGAACGACGATCCTCATCCCTTTCGACAACACATGCAGTTCTGGTTGTAATTTTATTTTTATGCACAAAATGCACGTTAATCTCAAAAAATGTCTTAAATATAGCTAACGATACCTGACATGCGCCAGAAAATCTAACCCGTGGTATAATGATAATTGCGTACCGTGGAAATTTTTATGAGGCCAAATGATGAAGTCATCGACCACAGGAGTTTGAATTGACACGTCTCCTTTTGGAAAACCATGATCCTTCATGTGAGATGCTCCGGTGTGGAAGGAGCGGTCTTCAAAACTTGTGCCAAACTTTACCAATTTTTTTCCACGGGGTTGTGATAGCACGCCACAGGCGCACATCGATTTTGATGATGTCTGAACTCCATCTGAATTTTCTGTAATTAAAATACTAACTAGGCCTACGCCAATGGCCTCACCTCGCGGCCGAAATGTTTGAAACTTCTCCCCGCTTCTTGAACAAACGGATGAAAACTCACAAAGCGACGCACAAATGATCTGTACGCCTTTGCTAGGCTGATAGTAAGGGGGTATCATAGCTAGTATCATGCATGCCAACTAGGCAATTTTGATGAGCTGTCATAGAATTAATTAAATGAAGAAAGCGAGGGTTAAGTATCATATCATGAAACCGTATCATAATAAATGTTATGCTACTATGTGTCATGCATGGCAATATAAATAAAGTACTACATATGATACTAGCTACTCTATGATACCATGCATTACAACAAGTAACTACACAATAGAGTGACATATGACTAGCCACAATGGGTAGTAATATAGAATGTTACTAGTCTATGTTACGTCAAGCGAGGAGAAAAGACTAGTTTGCAACATTGGCTTAAATGACCATTAGTTTCTACCTTGGTACCTATAATATGGGTTTGTGACCTTGTATACAAAATGGAGGAAGTACTATAGTAAGACTATACCCACAGTGGGAGTAACATAGGTAGTAACATCACACATATCCACTTTCCTCAATTTCTTCATTTATTGCTTGCCACATCATCTATTTTATCTAGATATGTGTGATGTTACTACCTATGTTACTCCCACTATGGGTAGTTTGGCTATAATGAATAGAACAATATATATGTGCTTATTAGTTGGAGGAAAGAGAAGAGAAGCAGGCTTTTGGTTAGTAGAGCCAGCTGCAACACGAGGCCCAAGACACTTTGTGAGGATGTAAGGTGGGCCAACTATTGATAAACTAGTACGTATAAACTTATTATTGTACATGCCCGCTAAGAGGTTGGTTGTATATGACATGGCAACTTCTTATAGCCGACCCTTGGCTGTATTATTAACCATGCTCTTAGTGAGGTAGCTAGTATATCATAGCCAACTAGCTAGTATCAGACTAGCCACAGTGGGAGTAACTTCAGCAGTAACACCGACTCCAACTCAGCAAACTTGCTTATGTGGCAATAAGTTAATGAGGAGAGAGATAGTTTCAGTAACTTAGCTAGTTACTGTAGCATCACATGTCCCAATGCAATATGAGTCTGTAACCTAAGAAATGAAGCTTTGCATGACACTACACTTATGTTACTACCCACTATGAAGGTAGTAACATATATAGTCTAGGGATATGTGTACATTACTAGTGTACTACTCTCCATTGTGGCTAGTCTCATACTCCCTCCTTTCCGGTTTAGGCTGGTTGTAATGGTATTATCATAAGCGGTATCATGCATGCCAACTAGACTTTCTAGATGATGTGGCACACAAGAGACGATGTGGTATCATATCATGATACCGTGTCATATTAAATGTTGTACTACTACTTTGTGTGATGCATGACAATTAGTAAGGCAAACCTAATATGTTAACCTATGATACTATGCATTACGGAAGTAGTATGCTAGCTACACTATCATATATATGCATGATACTACTACTAGTATATATATATATATATATATATATATATATATATATATATATATATATATATATGATACTCCCCATTACAACCAGCCTTATACTCCCTCCTTTCCGGTTTATAGGGCTTATCTCAAAATTTTACTTTTTCCATTTTATAAGGATCAATTTGGTTGTTTCCCATCACATGTTCAGATTCCAAGGTGCATTAAATCATTGCATGCAAGAATTAAGAAAAAAATGACCAATGCATGTACTTTATGCATGCATGCATCGCAATTAATGCATTCATAAACATAATTTTTTGAGGAAAACAAAAGCATTAATTAGGTGCTTTTGCAAACTACAAAAAGTATTCCACCACTCACCATCTACCTTGGTTGGTGAGATTTTTGAATTGAGCCCTATAAACAGGAAAGGAGGGAGTAGGGCTCAATTCAAAAATCTCACCAACCAAGGTAGATGGTGAGTGGTGGAATACTTTCTGTAGTTTGCAAAAACACCCAATTAATGATTTTGTTTTCCTCAAAAATTTATGTTTTCCAATGTATTAATTGCAATACATGCATGCATATGTAAAGTACATGCATTGGTCAACTTTATCTTAATACTTTCATGCAATGATTTAATGCACCGTGGAATCTGGACATGTGATGGGGAACAACCAAATTGAGCCTTATAAAATGGAAAAACTAAAATTTTGAAATAAGTCTATAAACCGGAAAGGAGGGAGTATATATGCATGATACTAGTATATGATCGGCAATACCTATGTAATGCGCGCATGCATAGTATCATAAGTTAGTATCTTAGGTTCCTTCTTAATTACCATGCATGACACAAAGTAGTACAAAATTGGAGGCGAAACGATGAACTCATGTTTTCATTCGAACAAAAATATGATGTTAGGTAATGTAAATATTTTCAAAGAGCACACGGTTCACTCATGAAAGCCGTGTGTCCACTAAACTGTGGCCGATGCACCCCCCACCCCTCTGCCACGCACGCGATCTGAGTCCTGCGTTCTGATTGGCCAGAACCAAAACCCCACGGATTGTACGTCTGCACCGTTGGGTTCTCCTTGATCGAACAGCGATCCTCATCCCTTTCGACAACACAACATGTTTTCAAATAGCCCCTCCCCAAAAAATGTTTTCAAATAGGACACGGTTCACACACGAAAGCCGTCTTCCTACCAAACTATGGCCGATGCCCCCCCTCGCTGCACGCGCGATCTGAGTCGTGCGTTCTGATTGGCCAGAACCCAAACCCCACGGATCGTACGTCTGCTCCGTTGGATGCTCCCAGATCGAACGGCAATCCTCATCCCTTTCGACATGAAATGCAGTCTGGCTAGGATTTGATTTATATGCCAACATGCACGGTAAATGCCAAAAAATATCTTACATATAGCACATGAGACCTAAAATGCGCCAGCAAATTAAACCCGTGGTAAAATTGTGATTGGTTTACGTGCTAAAAATTTAGAGGCGAAACAATGAGCTCACATCTTCATTTCAAAATTAGTACGTCTTCATTTCAAACGAAATTATTCTGTTTGTGCACACGAGCGCTTAGAGGCAACCGTTTGCATAGGCCTTTCCGCGCGCGCGGTGACCAGGGATATTTTTTTACCCTTTTCACCTAGGCCGCCAACATCCCCCACCGTCCGCCCGCGTTTCACTCAACTAGTCCACCCAATCTCATTCGCCAGCTCCCCCCTCCCCCAGATCCACAGCAGAACCCTCTCCGGCGCTGCCGTGCTCACCCCGGTCGTGTGCCCGCTCTTCGGCGGCAAGCCTACCTCCACTATCGTTCCCAACACGCGGCGGCCCGCGCCTCACCATCTTCGTTTGCTCGCCAGCCACCCTCGAGCATATCGATGTAGTAACCCTCGCCTCTCCTGTGGTCCGGCCGGGTTTGCATTAAGAAGCCTGTTAGTTACTCCTCTCCATCGCGGTGAGGCATATTTCCTCACAATCCCTCTTCCAATTTTGTTTCGTATGTCCCCAAATTGGCTATAAAATAACAAAGAGCATATATATGTTCATTATCTACCTTCCTTACTACATATAAGCTATATTTCTTCCAATAAGTTCCTGCTATTTATAGATCACGGGCGCCCGAGTCACACAAACTTAACAAATTAGCCGTACATTTTCTAAATTATTGCATGGCACATTTAGAAAGCTTGATACCAAGTTGTTAGTTTTATGCTTATCCTCCTTTCCTGAGTTTCGCGTGTGTTCTCTGTAGATGCCGAGTAGTAGCGACAACACTCATTTAGGCCATGTATCTTCATCTGATTCGGACAACCCTAGGTGTTCAACAGATTGTGAGGGATCAAGTAGTCTTGAACGGGATAGAGCTGCAGCAATTACCCTTCTGGTCAGGACACGGAGGAACGCTCCAAAGAAGCCCACACACCAGCCTAAAGGTGTATATGAAGTTACCGAGATTGATTTAAAGTCCTGGGCTCCAACTAAACCAGATAAAGCACACATGAGGTTTAGGAGTGTGAGCGGATTTGTTGGCAGGGCAAGGCTCAACATTAATCTGCCAGGGTTTCAGAAGGCTGACATAGAAACACGGCGAAGGATAGTCCGGGAGATCATGGATCACTTCAACGTTCCAGAGCAGTGGAGAATGTAGGTGGAACACGCTGCACTGAAGAAGGCTAGGGATGCTTGGAGAAATTGGATGCACGTGTTGTACAAGAAGTACTTGAGTGAAGGCAAGGACCCAATCCCCGCATACCCCCAAATTACAAAGGCAGACTGGGCAGAATTCAAAAGGGTCAGGGCAACTCCAAAGTTTGTTGAGAAGAGTTTCAAGCAATCAGAACTTCAGAAGAAGAACATACACTGCCACCGTATGGGTGTGGCAGGATACTATGGCATGAAACTGATATGGGAACAAGAGGACAAAGAAGCAGTAGCGGCGGGTGGGAATCCGGCCTTTAGTGAAATCAGGGGCGAACGCGCCAGAGACTACTTGCAGGCATGTACAAAGAGGCGTGATGATGGAACTTATTACTTTGAAAACGCACTTGATGCCAAACTGTATGAAGTGATGGTAGAGGCTTCCAAGATCCCTAGAAGGTTCTACAGGAACTCAGGGCAAGGGCCATGTGACATTCTATCCATTGCCCTAGAGACAAAAGAGCCCCCTGGTCGTGCAAGGGGTATATGTGTTAATGTCCCACACAAGAGGGCTTTCACACTCAGCAAAGAAGAGAGGCTCAACATGAAAAAAGCGAGGAGTGAAATGAAGCAAAATGCATTGTTTGAAAAGTTGAAGAAGGAGATTTATCTGGCTGTTCGAAAGGATGTTGAGGAGTCAATGATGATGTAGAAGACTCCAACACTGATAGATAGCCAGCAGATGGGAGGGGAGGCAGGCATGGATGATGCTTCTTATTGCGCGACAACACTGCACAAGAGTAGCTGTGCATCAGCTGACCCCAGCGACACTGAGACTGTAGCTGCTCGTGATGATGCTATATCTGATCTATCTCGAATGAAAGAAAGACTGAAGGGCGTGCTTACACATTATGAAGGTACATTAAAATGTGCAACAACCTGGGTTTGCCCACCCTTCTTGGAAGATGACCTCTTCTTGCACAATGTGTCATTGAAGTCGGGCTGTGTGAAGTGCTACGTGACTGAAGTAAAGCCTGGATTCAATGAATTTGCCCTGAAGAATGTCCTAGGAGACTTCAATGAGCAAAGGACTTTGGGAGAAACATTGTTACATCACATCCAGTGGCCACGAAAGGAAATAGAGTTCATCGATGAGATTCCTGGAGCCCCGCCAAGAGCAACCACTATCGCCCCTCAACCGGTGACGCTCTCCTTGCTACAACAGCTCTCGCGGGCTGATGCATCAACCTGTGATCAGCCGGCCCGACTTTGGGGCGTACAGGCCATGTCATCCTCCGCCCAAAGAAGCCAGTGGCAAGGCCTACAACTGCTAATGACGCACCACCAGTTCAGATGCCGGCCACTGAAGCAGCGGGGGGAGACCCTGCTGCAGCACATGCTCAGCAGACCAACCTGGTGGAACAGACTGCTAAGCAGTCGGATGCTTCGGAACCACCTGCTAAGCAGTCTGTAGGTCCAGAACTGACTTCTCATTAGTCCATCGGTTTGCAGGCGCGTGATCAGCATACCAATGCGTCGGCACTTCCTACTCAGCAAACCAACGCATTGGCACAGCCTCCTCAGCACATCGACAAGTTGGCACCACCTGCGCAGAAACCCAACGTAGCTTCAATGCATGGTCAGCAGTCTGATGCCTCTGCTCCTACAGCCCAGCAGTCCGTCACAGCAGCACCGCCAACTCAGCAGTCTGGCATAGATAAACTGTCTACTAAGAAGTCCGTCCAAGCTTCACCTTCTGCTCGGCAGTCTACCTTGCAGGCAACCAGACGTTCTACCAGAAATGCTTCAAGTACCAAGAAGGAAGTGGCCAAAAAGGCTACAACCACGACCACGAGGAAGGGCAGCGGGAGAGTGAAGAGGAAAGAGAACGATTGCCTCTTACTTAAAGCACTCATCATCGAGAACCAAATTAACAGCAACTTGTTCGAATTGGGGAGTAATATTATTTCTGACGCCATGGATGATGAAGAAGTAGAATTGTTGCTTGCAAAAAGGAAAGCAGACGTACTTGAAGCACGCAATTACGTCCATGGCCAACCATTTCTTGTTGGCGAATACTTTGATGAGTGCAGCTCCAGTTGCCGCGAGTTACATGAATATTGCATGGATCAAATGTCAACATGTTATCATGCTTTGCTAGTCCACTACAATGGAGATCATTTCCGACACGATGCTGGTTCTATCAATGTGAGTTTTGAGGACTTACATCTCTCCTTCAACTTCAACATGCTCGATGCCACTCCCGTTAGATGCCTGATTTTGTAAGTACTTAACAAACTCTGTCAACTTCTCCATACAAAGCTATAAATGATAAACAACTAACAGCATTTTATTCCTCTTAGGGGATTAAATGCGCGGAGAAGAATAAGGGAGAGTGTGTATTTCATAGATCCTGCATTAGCAAATGGCACAACATTAGATGGTAAGGACCGACGGGACTGGGCCGTTAATACGGTCCTCCGTATCTTCGAAAACACATCCCATGCACAATCATTTCTCTAGCCATATTATGAATGGTAAGTCAAGTAAACAACCACGTTTGCACTGATTGTCTTTCAGATTTCGACATCATTCGTAAGTTCATGTCTTTCTTGATATGTAGCAATCACTTGATATTGGTATTCATTGTTCCAAACAAGAACACAGTTTACTACATCGATTCTCTCAGAGAGTCAACAAACGCTTAGGATCTGACGCATGTTCATCAATTCTTGGATAGGTATTGAATTCTATGATGTTGAAATTAATTTGCACACATATCTGGTTCAATAATTGATGTTGTCAAAATTCATCATCATTTGCAGTGTGCTCGCATTGTGGAAAAACTAGGGAAACTATTCAAGACGGAACAACCCGTGCAGCACGAGATCGTTTCTCCGGTAACACACTGAAATCCGTTATTTCCGGAAAATTTATCCAACAGTCTGCAAATACCTTTCCTTACGCTAGTCAAATGCTCAAGCTTCTAAATAAACCTCTTTCTATTTTGTCCAAAGAAAAAATAATACATCTAACACGGGTTAGGTTGTTCCTAATAGGACAAATACATGACTAATTTTGTACAAAAAATTTCAGTGTCCTCAGCAATAAGTAGGGACCAACCTTTGTGGATACTATGTTTGCAGACACATGATCTCCATCTGCAAATCTGCTGATAGTTGTGACGATCCTTGCAAATTAGTACCATTAAGTCTATCTTAATTAATATCTTCTACTCCACTCATATGGCACATTCTGATCTTAAAAATACTGCAGCTCATCTTAAAACCGAGGACCCTTGAACCACTCTCGGCTGGTGAATTGCTGATGGTTCGGAGATTTATCAGCGACTTCTTCGTGGATCACTACATCAATCCCACTAGTGATAATGAAGATTTCATCATGCGTTCTCCTGAAACATTGAGTAAGAGTTAGCCGCTAAACATATAACACATGGATCCATTATTTTCCATCTGATGAGGTCTTCGAATTTCGTACACTATCATTAATTATGTAATGCATATATGCGTGAACAAATAATTGGAATTTAGCTACCATATGTTCAATTGCAATTGTTGCAAAATCTAGTGAAGGTTCTTCTTGTGGACACTATTTGTTCAATTGAATATTGTGGCGAATTTGATTTTTGCATGCCGATTCAAAATGGGATATTTTTGTTTATTTGTTCAATTGAATATTGTGGTGAATTTGCTTTTTGCATGCCGATTCAAAATGGGATATTTTTGTTTTAACCTGGCAATTGCTCCGCACACGGTTCAACTAAATGAGTGTGTGTGATCCACATCGGAAAGCATACATCAATCGTAGCGGAACCGTCGGTGATACACAGCAGATCGCAAACGATTTGCAGCGCTACTACGTGTGCGTAGGTTCTCCGAAACCGTTTGTGATATCACGTTATCGCACACGAGAACTGGGAGTACACCGTGCCCAATGCAAAATACAATCCCAGTCATAATTTTTTCAGGAAACGTGTGGGATCCCAAACAAAAAGGACACGTCACTCTTGCGGCAACCGTCGGTGGTACCTAAGAAATCACAAACGGTCTGCAACACTTGAGTGTGTGTGAAGGGGCTCCTGAACCGTTTGTGATAGAAAATTATCGCAGACGGTAATTATTGGAAAACGTATGCGATGTAGTCTAGCATGGCAGACGGGTTACACAGAAAACTCGTGTGCAATGGGGCACAAATCGCACACAGTTCATATGTTGGCCCGTGTGCCTTACATAATGTTTCCCAAACGGTTCGTTATGATAGACCGTATGGTTTCACTGCATCATTAGAAACGCTTAATCACCGATACCACACGTGCGAAAGAATTTAGTGTGTGCTGCATCGCACACGATTACATTTTGGAAGGCCTCTGGATCACTGCTCCATATCCCCGACGATTTCTGGGTCGTGTGGGAAGGACCCCCCTATTGCCCACACTCATTTGGCGACAGTTCCAAATGTCGTCGCGAAAAGGGGTTAAAAACCGTTTGTTTAGGACCGATGCGCACCAGTGAGATCTGAAAATAAAAGCAAATAAAAATAGATCACAAAGGCAAATAATATAAGAAAGAAGACCTGGGGCCGTAGGTTTCACTAGTGGCTTCTCTTGAGAAAAATAGCAAAGCCGTGGGTGAACAAATTACTGTTGGGCAATTGATAGAACTTCAAATAATTATGACGATATCCAGGCAATGATCATTATATAGGAATCACGTCCAAGATTAGTAGACTGACTCCTGCCTGCATCTACTACTATTACTCCACACATCGACCGCTATCCAGCATGCATCTAGTGTATTAAGTTCATGGAGAAACGGAGTAATGCAATAAGAATGATGACATGATGTAGACAAGATCTATCTATGTAGAGATAGACCCCATCGTTTTATCCTTAGTAGCAATGATACATACGTGTCGTTTCCCTTTCTGTTACTGGGATCAAGCATCGTAAGATCGAACCCACTAAAAAGCACCTCTTCCCATTGCAAGATAAATAGATCAAGTTGGCCAAACAAAACCCAAATATCGGATAAGAAATACGAGGCTATAAGCAATCATGCATAAAAGAGATCAAAGAAACTCAAATACTTTCATGCATATAAAAAAGATAGATTTGATCATAAACTCAAAGTTCATCGGATCCCAACAGACACACCGCAAAAGAGTTAGATCATATGGATCTCCAAGAGACCATTGTATTGAGAATCAAGAGAGAGAGATGAAGCCATCTAGATACTAACTAAGGACCCGAAGGTCTACAAAGAACTACTAACGCATCATCAGAGAGGCACCAATGGAGGTGGTGAACCCCATCCGAGATGGTGTATGGATTGGATCTAGTGGTTCTGGACTATGCGGCGGCTGGATGAATATTTTGTCATCTCCCCTAGGGTTCTGGAAATATTGGGGTATTTATAGAGCAAAGAGGCGGTTCGGGGGGGCACCCGAGGTGGGCACAACCCACCAGGGCACGCCTGGGGCTCCTGGCGCGCCCTGGTGGGTTGTCCCCTCCTCGGGACTCCCCCAGGTGCAACCAGGGCCCTACATGTTCCTTCTGGTGCATAAAAAATCTCTATAAAGTTTCGTGGCATTTGTACCCCGTTTGATATTGATTTTCTGCGATGTAAAAAACACGGAAAAACAGGACCTAGCACTTGGCACTATGTCAATAGGTTCGTACCAAAAAATGATATAAAATTATTGTAAAACTTCCAAGATTGATAATATAACAGCATGGAACAATCAAAAATTATAGATACGTTGGAGACGTATCAAGGGGTCAAGGATAGAGGTGTCGAGGGGTTGAGGGTCGAGGGGTCGAGGATCGAGGTGTCGAGGGGTTGAGGGTTGAGGGTCTCTAAGGGGTCGAGGGTTGCCGA
>NC_041384.1:402354599-402357648 GCF_002162155.2 Triticum dicoccoides | reverse complement strand
GCCGAGGGGTCGAGGGTCGAGGGTCGAGGGTCGCCGAGGGGTCGACGGGTCGAGGGTCGAGGATCGCCGAGGGTCGTGGGGTCGAGGGTTGAGGGGTCGAGGGGTCAAGGATCGAGGTGTTGAGTGGTCAAGGGGTCGAGGGTCGAGGACCGTGCGTTGCCATACCCGAGGGCGGCCGAGGAAGAGCGGGTTAGGGGGTTCCTCGGCCTCCCACAGCAACTGTTCTCGGGGCCGATGGCGGTCGAACACGAACACCTTGGAAAATTTGTCTTGCAGCCTCTGTGATGAGGATTAAAGCCAAGTGTTGAAACTTGAAACACCCAAACTGACTCGTGATAAAAAAAATCAAAACATAGAAAGAGAAACCAAGGACGAAACAATACGTAGTGAGAGGTTGTGCAACTAGGATGATATTCTGTAATAGATTTTTTAACGAATTTGAGAGGATGATAGTGAAGAACTCGAAAGCCATTGGTGTTCGAGTTCTTCGTCATCATCCTCTCCAATTCATTAAAAAATCTGGTATAGAAAATCATCCTAGTTGCACAACCTCTCACTATGTACTATTTCGTCTTTTGTTTCTCTTTCTACTCCCTGATTTTTTTCATGAGTTAGTTTGGTTGTTTGAAGTTTCAAAACTTGTCTTTTAATCCTCATCACAGAGGCTGCCAGACAAATCCGCCAAGGTGTTCGTGTTCGATCGCCATCGGCCTCGAGAATTGTTGATGCGGGAGGCCGAGGAACCCTCCTAACCCGCTCATCCTCGGGCGTCCTTGGGTATGGCGACACACGGTCCTCGACCCTTGACCCTCGACCCCTCGACACCTCAATCCTCAACCCCTTGACCCTCGACCCTCGACCCTCGACCCTCAACCCCTCGACCCCTCGAGGATCAAGGAATGAGCAGTGTGAATCGTTTTTTTACAACTTGGCAAAAAAATGCTAGGTTACTCATGTTTTTACAACTTGGCGGTGGCATCCTATTATTCACGTTGGTATTAATTTTTTTATGTTGTACTAATTTTGTTTACTCTTTGTCATGGTAGCTGTTGAAAGATGGTGGGCGCGGGTAAGGAGCGCTCTGAGGCTCCTTCTTCGTTGGCGCGTGGTGGGAGTGGTACCTCCATTCCACCCATACCTCTCCGGAGAGCGTTGTACGAGGGTATGGCTTCACCAATGGGTGCTTCTTCGTCGGCATCGTTTCCCACTAGGGGAGGAGGTCGGGGACGACGTGGCCATGGGAGAGGTAGGAATGCTCCTACGCCTTCCTCGCCGCGACCCCAAATGTTGGAGGAGGAGAGGGCACGGAATGGCATGCAGAACCGGGCCATGTATGAGCTCCTCGTGGTAAGTTTCTTCTGCATATTAGCCAAATCATGCACATAATGTTCGTTTCATTACTAACTAGTATGACTGACTCGTAAAAACCAAATGTGTAGTCTGTGTGCGAGAAGGCCAGTCAGACCCCTCCGCCGATGCTTGTCATTGCTCCAGGGACCACGGTGAGTTTCATTTGAATGGTCATTAGTTACTAGTCTTAACATTTTAGTGTCATCATTCTAACGAGACATTGCAAATGATCTTTGGTGGAGCGTAACTCTATACAAGCATCGCACGATCCTTCTCCAGGTGGTACCGGCACGAGCAACAATAGTGCTTCACCTCCATGATGATGATAAGTTTTCTTTAGTGTTTTGCTTAACAAATGCATAATGACCTAGACTTAGCTCTATTTTCTCCAATATGCCACTGGTGCAGAGACCTTCTATACAAATGGTTTTTAACCCCTTTCCGTGACGGTGTTTGGAACCCTCCCCAAGTGAGTGTGTGCGATGGGGGGTCCTTCCCACATGACACAGAAACCGTCGGGGATAGGCCCTCCTAGCACACAGGCTGGGGCAAAATGGGCTCGTGTGCGATCCGGCGAGGCATCAAAACCCAATCATTTCCGTTCGTATGTACATCCCACACGGCGAATCCTAGAAAAACATTTCCGTTCGTATGTATATCATACACAATTTTTTGTGTGGAAACGTTTGTGCAAGGTGGCCTAATGCAAACAGTTCTCTGCCGGAGGCCGTGTGTGATTGTTAGTTGATCGAAAACACCTACTTTCTAGAAACCTTGTGGGTTTTTTGCGTTCATCACCCACGGTGATGTCTGAGTAACCGTCTGCAATAGAAAACCCCAATAAGGAGGGTAATTAGCCTATTATTGATAATCCATGAACTAATCAAATTGATATTTCTTATGAAACACACCAGATATGTCATATCCGTATAACGGCAACCAGAGTTTCATAATCGAATTACATCAGATAGCTTCGGCACTCAGTTATGCTATTACACAACATCACCAAGTTTCACATGCAACATCGAAAACCTTTGGAAAGTAGCATCATATACGGTAAACAGACAGATGGATCTCATCTGGGAAACTACATAAGCGGAAGGAAAATATTGAGCCTTCAGTGATGTTGAATGGCCTTGCAACTTTAGGCCAGTGGCTATGGATAATTGCCCGCCCAACCTTCGTCCTCTTCAGGAAGACTTCAATATTGTACTGGGGGTGTTGAATGAATACCTTCCTCACATCTTGACCATGCAGGTGGTTTGAGAAGTAATCATCTGTGAACTTCTTTGAAAAGTACTGACAAAGATATGCATAAATCGTTGTTATAAATTTTGAAATGGCGCAAGGGGTTAAAACAAGGTAAAAGAGTTAGTACCATCCTATAGTTGACTGATGTCTTCATTGTGCAAACAAAGATCTTGGTGTTTGATACGTCTCCAACGTATCTATAATTTTTGATTGCTCCATGCTATATTATCTACTGTTTAGGACATTATTGGGCTTTATTATCCACTTTTATATTATTTTTGGGACTAACCTATTAACTAGAGGCCCAACCCAGAATTGTTGTTTTTTGCCTGTTTTAAGGTTTCGAAGAAAAGGAATATCAAACGGAGTCCAAACGGAATGAAACCTTCGGGAACGTGATTTTCTCACCAAATACAACTCAGGAGACTTGGACCCTACGTCAAGCCAA
>NC_041384.1:402347723-402354359 GCF_002162155.2 Triticum dicoccoides | reverse complement strand
GGGCCCCCTGTTGCTCCACCCATGTACTTCTTCCTCCTATATATATCCACGTACCACCAAATGACCAGAACAGGAGCCAAAACCCAATTCCACCGCCGTAACTTTCTGTATCCATGAGATCCCATCTTGGGGCCTGTTCCAGAGCTCCACCGGAGGGGGCATCGATCATGGAGGGCTTCTACATCAACACCATAGCCTCTCTGATGAAGTGTGAGTAGTTTACTTCAGACCTACGGGTCCATAGTTAGTAGCTAGATGGCTTCTTCTCTCTTTTTGGATCTCAATACAGTGTTCTCCCCTTCTCTTGTGGAGAACTATTCGATGTAATCTTCTTTTTGCGGTGTGTTTGTTGAGACCGATGAATTGTGGGTTTATGATCAAGTCTATCTATGAATAATATTTGAATCTTCTTTGGATTCTTTTATGTATGATTGGTTATCTTTGCAAGTCTCTTCGAATTATCAGTTTGGTTTGGCCTACTAGATTGATCTTTCTTGCAATGGGAGAAGTGCTTAGCTTTGGGTTCAATCTTGCGGTGTCCTTTCCCGGTGACAGTAAGGGCAGCAAGGCACGTATTTTATTGTTGCCATCGAGGATAACAAGATGGGGTTTTCTTCATATTGCATGAGTTTATCCCTCTACATCATGTCATCTTGCTTAAGGTGTTACTCTATTTTTAACTTAATACTCTAGATGCATGCTGGATAGCGGTCGATGAGTGGAGTAATAGTAGTAGATGCAGGCAGGAGTCAGTCTACTTGGCTCGAACATGATGCCTATATACATGATCATACCTAGATATTCTCATAATTATGCTCAATTCTGTCAATTGCTCAACAGCAATTTGTTCACCCACCGTAGAATACTTATGCTCTCGAGAGAAGCCACTAGTGAAACCTATGGCCCCCGAGTCTATCTTTCTCATATTGATCTCCTACTACTTAGTTATTTACTTTGCCTTTATTTTACTTTGCATCTTTATCATAAAAATACCAAAAATATTATCTTATCATATCTATCAGATCTCACTCTCGTAAGTGGCCCTATAGGGATTGACAACCCCTTATCACGTTGGTTGCGAGGATTTATTTGTTTTGTGCAGGTAGGATGGACTCGCGCGTAGCCTCCTACTGGATTGATACCTTGGTTCTCAAAAACTGAGGGAAATACTTACGCTACTTTGCTGCATCATCCCTTCCTCTTCGGGGAAAACCAACGCAGTGCTAAAAGAGGTAGCAAGAAGGATTTCTGGTGCCGTTGTCGGGGAGTCTACGCAAAAGTCAACATACCAAGTACCCATCACATACCCTTATCTCCTGCATTACATTATTTTCCATTTGCCTCTCGTTTTCCTCTCCCCCCAATTCACCTTTGCCATCTTATTCGCCCTCTCTCTCTATCCTCCCTCTCTTTCTCTATTTGCCTCTTTTTGCCCGCTTGCTTTTTGTTTGCTTGTTTGTCGCGATGGCTCAAGATAATACTAAATTGTCTGACTTCACCAATACCAACAACAATGATTTTATTAGCACTCCGATTGCTCCTCTTACCGATGCTGAATCTTGTGAAATTAATACTGCTTTGCTGAATCTTGTCATGAAAGATCCGTTCTCCGGGCTTCCTAGTGAAGATGTCGCTACCCATCTAAATAGCTTCGTTGATTTGTGTGATATGCAAAAGAAGAAAGATGTGGATAATGCTATTGTTAAATTGAAGCTATTTCCTTTTTCTCTTAGAGATCGTGCTAAAGCTTGGTTTTCGTCTTTTCCTAAAAATAGTATTGATTCATGGAACAAGTGCAAAGATGCTTTTATCTCTAAGTATTTTCCTCCCGCTAAAATCATCTCTCTTAGAAACGATATTATGAACTTTAAGCAACTTGATCATGAACATGTTGCACAAGCTTGGGAGAGAATGAAATTAATGATACGTAATTGCCCTACTCATGGTTTAAATTTGTGGATGATTATACAAAATTTTTATGCCGGATTGAATTTTGCTTCTAGAAATCTTTTGGATTCAGCCGCGGGAGGCACTTTTATGGAAATCACCTTAGGATAAGCTACTAAACTCCTAGATAATATTATGGTTAATTATTCTCAATGGCATACTGAAAGATCAACTAATAAAAAGGTGCATGCGATAGAAGAAATTAATGTTTTGAGTGGAAAGATGGATGAACTTATGAAATTATTTGCTAATAAGAGTGTTTCTTCTGATCCTAATGATATGCCCTTGTCTACTTTGATTGAGAATAATAATGAATCTATGGATGTGAATTTTGTTGGTAGGAACAATTTTGGTAATAACGCGTATAGAGTAAATTGCAATCCTAGGCCTTATCCTAGTAATCCCTCTGATAATTATGGTAATTCCTACAACAATTCTTATGGAAATTATAATAAGATTCCCTCTGATTTTGATTCTAATATTAAAGAATTTATTACTTCACAAAAGAATTTTAATGCTATGGTTGAAGAAAAATTGCTTAAGATTGATGATTTGGCTAGGAACGTTGATAGAATTGCTCTTGATGTTGATTCTTTGAAACTTAGATCTATTCTACCTAAGCATGGTATCAACGAGTCTCTCAAAGCCATGATAATTTCCATTGATGAGTGCAAAGAAAGAACCACTAGGATGCATGCTAAGAAAGATGCATTTATAAAAGCGTGTTCTTCTAGTTGCTATGAAAATAATGATGAAGATCTAAAAGTTATTGATGTGTCCCCTATTAAATATTTGTTTTGAAATATGAATCTTGATAATGATGGGACTGAATATGATCCACCTTTACCTAGAAAGCGTTCCAAGAATTCTGAATCTTTTGATCTTGATGCTAAATTTGATAAAAGTGGGATTGAAGAAATTAAAATCCTAGATGTTGCTAAACCCACTATTATGGATTTCAAGGAATTTAACAATGAAAATTGCTCTTTGATTGATTGTATTTCCTTGTTGCAATCCGTGTTAAATTCTCCTCATGCTTATAGTCAAAATAAAGCGTTTACTAAACATATGTCGATGCCTTGATGCAATCTTATGAAGAAAAACTTGAATTGGAAGTTTCTATCCCTAGAAAACTTTATGATGAGTGGGAACCAACTATTAAAATGAAAATTAAAGATCATGAATGCTATGCTTTATGTGATTTGGGTGCTAGTGTTTCCATGATTCCAAAGACTTTGTGTGATTTGTTAGGTTTCCGTGATTTTGATGATTGCTCTCTAAACTTGCACCTTGCAGATTCCACTATTAAGAAACCTATGGGAAGAATTAATGATGTTCTTATTGTTGCAAATAGGAATTATGTGCCCATCTATTTTATTGTTCTTGATATAGATTGTAATCCTTCATGTCCTATTATTCTTGGTAGACCTTTCCTTAGAACGATTGGTGCAATTATTGATATGAAGGAAGGAAATATTAGATTCCAATTTCCGTTAAGGAAAGGCATGGAACACTTTCCTAGAAAGAAACTTAAATTACCTTATGAATCTATTATGAGAGCCACGTATGGATTGCCTACCAAAGATGGCAATACCTAGATCTATTCTTGCTTGTTATGCCTAGCTAGGGGCGTTAAACGATAGCGCTTGTTGGGAGGCAACCTAATTTTACTTTTATTCCTTGCTTTTTGCTCCTGCTTAGTAATAAATAAATTATTTAGCCTCTGTTTTGGTTGTGTTTTTTGAGCTTAATCAGTGTTTGTGCCAAGTAGAACCGTTGGGAAGACTTGGGGAAAGTCTTGTTGAACTTGCTGTAAAAAACAGAAATTTTAGCGCTCACGAGAATTGCTGTCATTTTTATTTGGAAATTGCTATTTAGTTAATTTTTTTGAAGATGATTAATAGATAAATTCCTCACGGCCAGCAATTTATTTTAGAATTTTTGGGGTTCCATATCTTGCGCTAGCTACAGATTACTACAGACTGTTCTGTTTTTGACAGATTCTGTTTTGCGTGTGTTGTTTGCTTATTTTGATGAATCTATGGATAGTAAATTAGTTTATGAACCATAGAGAAGTTGGAATACAGTAGGTATAACACCCAGATAAATAAATAATGAGTTCATTACAGTACCTTGAAGTGATATTTTGTTTCCTTTCGCTAACGGAGCTCACGAGATTTTCTACTTTAGGTTTTGTGTTGTGAAGTTTTCAAGTTTTGGGTAAAGATTTGATGGATTATGGAACAAGGAGTGGCAAGATCCTAAGCTTGGGGATGCCCATGGCACCCCCAAGATAATCTAAGGACACCTAAAAGCCAAAGCTTGGGGATGCCCCGGAAGGCATCCCCTCTTTCGTCTACTTCTATCTGTAACTTTACTTGGAGCAATATTTTTATTTACCACATGATATGTGTTTTGCTTGGAGCGTCTTTCATTATTTGAGTCTTTGCTTGTTAGTTTACCACAATCATCCTTGCTGTACACACCTTTTGAGAGAGCCATACATGATTTGGAATTTTTTAGAATACTCTATGTGCTTCGCTTATATCTTTTGAGTTATATAATTTTGGCTCTAGTACTTCACTTATATCTTTTAGAGCACGGTGGTGGATTTGTTTTATAGAAACTATTGATCTCTCATGCTTCACTTAGATTATTTTGAGAGTCTTAATAGCATGGTAATTTGCTTAAAATCCTAATATGCTTGGTATACAAGATCAATAATAAAAACTTTCTTATGAGTGTGTTGAATACTATGATAAGTTTGATACTTGATAATTGTTTTGAGATATGGAGATGGTGATATTAAAGTCATGCTAGTAGAGTAGTTGTGAATTTGAGAAATACTTGTGTTGAAGCTTGTGATTCCCGTAGCATGCACGTATGGTGAACCGTTATGTGATGAAGTCGGAGCATGATTTATTTATTGATTGTCTTCCTTATGAGTGGCGGTCGGGGACGAGCGATGGTCTTTTCCTACCAATCTATACCCCTAGGAGAATGCGCGTAATACTTTGCTTTGATAACTTGTAGATTTTTGCAATAAGTATATGAGTTCTTCATGACTAATGTTGAGTCCATGGAGTATAAGCACTCTCACCCTTCCACCCTTGCTAGCCTCTCTAATACCGCGCATCTTTCACCGGTATCATACACCCACCATATACCTTCCTCAAAACAGCCACCATACCTACCTATTATGGCATTTCCATAGCCATTCTGAGATATATTGCCATGCAACTTTCCACCGTTCCGTTCATGACACACTTCATCATTGTCATATTGCTTAGCATGATCATGTAGTTGACATAGTATTTGTGGCAAAGCCACCGTTCATAATTCTTTCATACTTGTCACTCATGAATCATTGCATATCCCGGTACACCACCAGAGGCATTCATATAGAGTCATATCTTGTTCTAAGTATCAAGTTGTAATTGTTGAGTTGTAAGAAAAATAAAAGTGTGATGATCATCATTATTAGAGCATTGTCCCAAGTGAGTAAAGGATGATGGAGACTATGATTCCCCCACAAGTCGGGATGAGACTCCGGACAAAAATAAAAAAATAAAAGAGGCCATAAAAAAGAAAGAAAGAAAAAGGCCCAAAGAAAAAAAATGAGAGAAGGGACAATGTTACTATCCTTTTACCACACTTGTGCTTCAAAGTAGCACCATGATCTTCATAGTAGAGAGTCTCTCATGTTATCACTTTCATATACTAGTGGGAATTTTTAATTATAGAACTTGGCTTGTATATTCCAATGATGGGCTTCCTCAAATTGCCCTAGGTCTTCATGAGCAAGCAAGTTGGATGCACACCCACTTAGTTTCTTTTTGAGCTTTCATATACTTATAGCTCTAGTGCATCCGTTGCATGGCAATCCCTACTCACTCACATTGATATCTATTGATGGGCATCTCCATAGCCCGTTGATAAGCCTAGTTGATGTGAGACTATCTGCTCCCTTTTTGTCTTCTCCACAACCACCACTCTATTCCACCTATAGTGCTATATCCATGGCTCACACTCATGTATTGCGTGAAGATTGAAAAAGTTTTGAGAATGTCAAAAGTATGGAACAATTGCTTGGCTTGTCATCGGGGTTGTGCATGATTTAAATATTTTGTGTGGTGAAGATAGAGCATAGCCAGACTATATGATTTTGTAGGGATAACTTTCTTTAGCCATGTTATTTTGAGAAGACATAATTGCTTTGTTAGTATGCTTGAAGTATTATTATTTTCTATGTCAATATAAACTTTTGTCTTGAATCTTTTGGATCTGAATATTCATACCACAATTAAGAAGAATTACATTAAAATTATGCCAAGTAGCACTCCGCATCAAAAATTCTGTTTTTATCATTTACCTACTCGAGGACGAGCAGAAATTAAGCTTGGGGATGCTTGATACGTCTCCAACGTATCTATAATTTTTGATTGCTCCATGCTACATTATCTACTATTTTGGACATTATTGGGCTTTATTATCCAATTTTATATTATTTTTGGGACTAACCTATTAACCGGAGGCCCAGCCCAGAATTGCTGTTTTTGCCTGTTTTAAGGTTTTGAAGAAAAGGAATATCAAACGGAGTCCAAACGGAATGAAACCTTCGGGAACATGATTTTCTCACCAAATACAACTCAGGAGACTTGGACCCTACGTCAAGCCAACTAACAGGAG
>NC_041384.1:402343507-402347370 GCF_002162155.2 Triticum dicoccoides | reverse complement strand
CGCCACCTCCACCCTCGTGGGCCCCCTGTTGCTCCATCGACGTACTTCTTCCTCCTATATATATCCATGTACCCCTAAACGATCAGAACAGGAGCCAAAACCCTAATTCCACCGCCGTAACTTTCTGTATCCACGAGATCCCATCTTGGGGCATGTTCCGGAGCTCCGCCGGAGGGGGCATCGATCACAAAGGGCTTCTACATCAACACCATAGCCTCTCTGATGAAGTGTGAGTAGTTTACTTCAGACCTACGGGTCCATAGTTAGTAGCTAGATGGCTTCTTCTCTCTTTTTGGATCTCAATACAATGTTCTCCCCTTCTCTTGTGGAGAACTATTCGATGTAATCTTCTTTTTGCGGTGTGTTTGTTGAGATCGATGAATTGTGGGTTTATGATCAAGTCTATCTATGAATAATATTTGAATCTTCTCTGAATTCTTTTATGTATGATTGGTTATCTTTGCAAGTCTCTTCGAATTATCAATTTGGTTTGGCCTACTGATAACCCACAAGTATAGGGGATCGCAACAACTTTTGAGGGTAGAGTATTCAACCCAAATTTATTGATTCGACACAAGGGGAGCCAAAGAATATTCTCAAGTATTAGCAGCTGAGATGTCAATTCAACCACACCTGGAAACTTTAGTATCTCCAGCAAAGTGTTTAGTAGCAAAGTAATACGATAGTAATGGTAATGGTAACAAAAGAGTAACGAAAGCAAAGTAATGTTTTTGGTATTTTGTAGTGATTGTAACAATAGCAACGGGAAAGTAAATAAGCGTAAACCAGTATATGGAAAGCTCGTAGGCATTGGATCAATGAAGGATAATTATGCCGGATGCGGTTCATCATGTAACAATCATAACATAGGGTGACACAGAACTAGCTCCAATTCGTCAATGTAATGTACGCATGTATTCCGAATATAGTCATACGTGCTTATGGAAAAGAACTTGCGTGACATCTTTTGTCCTACCCTCCCGTGGCAGCGGGGTCCTAATGGAAACTAAGGGATATTAAGGCCTCCTTTTAATAGAGAACCGGAACAAAGCATTAGCACATAGTGAATACATGAACTCCTCAAACTACGGTCATCACCGGTAAGTATCTCGATTATTGTCACTTCAGGGTTAACGGATCATAACACATAATAGGTGACTATAGACTTGCAAGATAGGATCAAGAACACTCATATATTGATGAAAACATAATAGGTTCAGATCTGAAATCATGGCACTCGGGCCCTAGTGACAAGCATTAAGCATAGCAAAGTCATAGCAACATCAATCTCAGAACATAGTGGATACTAGGGATCAAACCCTAACAAAACCAACTCGATTACATGATAAATATCATCCAACCCATCACCGTCCAGCAAGCCTACGATGGAATTACTCACGCACGGCGGTGAGCATCATGAAATTGGTGATGGAGGATGGTTGATGATGACGATGGTGACGAATCCCCCTCTCCGGAGCCCCGAATGGACTCCATATCAGCCCTCCCGAGAGGTTTTAGGGCTTGGCGGCGGCTCCGTATCGTAAAACGCGATGATTTCTTCTCTCCTATTTTTTCTCCCCGAAAGCAGTTATATAGAGTTGGAGTCGGGGGGCTTCCAGGGGGCCCACGAGGTTGGGGGCGCGCCCCCCACCCTCGTGAGAAGGGTGTGGGCCCCCTGGTCTTCATCTTTGGCGAGGATTTTTTATTATTTATTGTAAGATATTCCGTGGAGTTTCAGGTCATTCCGAGAACTTTTGTTTTCTGCACATAAAACAACATCATGGCAATTCTGCTGAAAACAGCGTCAGTCCGGGTTAGTTCCGTTCAAATCATACAAGTTAGAGTCCAAAACAAGGGCAAAAGTGTTTGGAAAAGTAGATACGTTGGAGATGTATCAACTCCCCCAAGCTTAAACCCTTGCTTGTCCTCAAGCAATTCAGTTGACAAACTGAAAGAAATAAAGAAAAACTTTTACAAACTCTGTTTGCTCTTGTTGTTGTAAATATGTCAAGCCAGCATTCAAGTTTTCAGCAAAGATTATAACTAATCACATTTGCAATAATTCTCAGGTCTCATGATTACCCATATCAATAGCATAATCAACTAGTAAGCCATAATAATAAATCTCAGATGACAACACTTTCTCAAAACAATCATAATATGATATAACAAGATGGTATCTCGCTAGCCCTTTCTGAGACCGCAAAACATAAATGGAGAGCACCTTTAAAGATCAAGGACTGACTAGACATTGTAATTCATGGTGAAAGAGATCCAATCATAGTCATACCCAATGTAAACTAACAATAATGAATGCAAATGACAGCTGTGCTCTCCAGCTAGTGCTTTTTAATAAGAGGGTGATGACTCAACATAAAAGTAAATAGATAGGCTCTTCACAGAGGGAAGCAGGGATTTGTAGAGGTTCCAGAACTCGGTTTTGAAATAGAGGTGAATAATATTTTGAGCGGTATACTTTCATTGTCAACATAACAACCAAAAGATGGCGATATCTTCCATGCTACACACATTATAGGCGGTCCCCAAACAGAATGGTAAAGTTTATACTCCCCCTCCACCAACAAACATCAATCCATGGCTTGCTCGAAACAACGAGTGCCTCCAACATTCATCAGGTCCCAGGGGGAGTTTTGTTTGCAATTATTTTGATTTAGTTTGCATAAAGCATGGGACTGGGCATCCCGGTGACCAGCCCTTTATCTCGTGAATGAGGAGCGGAGTCCACTCCTCTTGAGAATAACCCGCCTAACATGGAAGATACAGACAACCCTAGTTGATACATGAGCTATTCGAGTATACAAAACAGGATGATTATTTGAAGGTTTAGAGTTTGGCACATACAAATTTACTTGGAACAGCATGTAGATACTGCATATAGGAAGGTATAGTGGACTCATGTGGAATAACTTTGGGGTTTAAGGAGTTTGGATGCACAAGCAGTATTCCCGCTTAGTACGGGTGAAGGCTAGCAAAAGACTGGGAAGTGACCAACTAGAGAGCGACAACAGCCATGTACATGCATTAAAATTAATAAACATTCGATGCAAGCATGAGTAGGATATAATCCACCATGAACATAAATATCGTGAAGGCTATGTTGATTTGTTTCAACTACATGCGTGAACATGTGCCAAGTCAAGTCACTTAAATCATTCAGAGGAGGATACCACCTTATCATAACCATTTTAATAGCATGTTGGCACGCAAGGTAAACCATTATAACTCATAGCTAATCAAGCATGGCATAAGCAACTATGATCTCTAATTGTCATTGCAAACATGTTTATTCATAACAAGCTGAATCAAGAACAATGAACTCATCATCACTACAAAAAAAGATACATCCGTGACATTTTGGGCCGAACGATAAAAAATTCTGTCATACATATGACACTTCTATGACGATAATTGTGACAAAACCCGGTATCATCATAGATGTGGTGGGCTCCTACTTCTATGACAAAAAATCATGACAGAAAATGGGCTTTTCGTCCTGGGCGGGCCGGAGACGCAGCTGCATGACATTCTTTGGGTAGTCCATGACGGAAAAAACTGTTGTAGAAGCGCAGGGGAGGAAAATTCTGGGGAGTTCCCGGTTACGGTGGGAGGTCGGGGGCCGAGCGATGCGCGCTTCTCTCATACACGTATGCGCGTGTGTGCGAGGCATTGGCTCTAACTGAACCCGAGGGAGGCGTTGGGCTCTAACTGAACCCGAGCGATTGCACTGCAGGCTACGCGTTACTGAACCCGAGCGATCGATCGATGGCTGTTAACTGAACCCGATCGAGCGATTCCTTCGCTACTACTGCTAACTGAAGCCGATCAATGCTGCCTCTGGATGA
>NC_041384.1:402323616-402343014 GCF_002162155.2 Triticum dicoccoides | reverse complement strand
GGGGTGGATGAACAGGCCCCCGTGGTGTTGCCTCTGGATGAACAGGACCCCGATCGATCGAGCCGGTTGGGGCTGGATGAACAGGACCCCGTGGAGGGCTGGATGAATAGGACCACCCCGTGGAGGGCAGGATGAACAGTAGACGGTGGAGGGCAGGATGAACAGTAGCCCGCGGAGGGGTGGTTGAACAGGAGCCCGTGGAGAGGGCTGGTTGAACAGTAGCCGGTGGAGTAGCGCGCGGTGGAGGTTGGATGAATAGGAGCCCGTGGATGAACAGTCGCAGGTGGAGGCTGGAGGAGGTCGATGGTAGATGAACAGTAGCTTGTGGAGGCTGGAGGGGGTCGACGGTGCAGATGAATTGTATCCCGTGGAGTCCCGTTTTGTGGTACGCCACACCCCTCCCAATGAACAGGACCCCCGTTTCGACCGTAGTGCTCCAACAGAAGTCCGTTTCCTCCGTTTTGCAGTACGCCACACCCCTCCCGATGAACAGGACCCTCGTTTCGACCGTAGGAGGCTCGTTTCCTCCGTTTTGCGGTACGCCAGACCCCTCCCTATCAACAAGATCCCGTTTCGAACGTGGCCGGTCGAACACAAGGCCGTTTCCTCTGTTTTGTGGTACGCCAGGCCTCGTTTCCATCGCCTGTTCCATCCAAGCCCTCCCGATGAACACGACGCATTCCGTTGCCTCCCCATGAACACGACAACAACGCTGTTTCTATGTTTCGACCCAGCCATGTACACGAGCCATGGCCGTATGTATGCGCGAGTAGGCATTCGAGACCCCGCCCGTATGTACACATACGTGGCCGTATTTTCTTTCTTGCACCCTGGCCGCTGTACATACATGTACATGCTACCTGCGCACCTCTACTATGACATGTGTGCGCCTCTACATCCACCAGTATATATGTACGTACACGTTCACGACTAGATTGACAACGCTACGTACGCTTTGACCAGGTGGGTCCCGACTGTCAGGCACTTCCTTGCGTGCGAAGATGTAGCTGGTGGGTCCCAGCAGTCAGGGGCAAACGTTTTTTCGCGAAATATGGTGGCCCATCCGGTGGGTCCCCGCTGTCAGGTGGAGGAATAATTATTTTGCACGTAATAAGGAGGCACTTCCTTGCTGCGGCCGTGGACCCAGCTATCAGCCTCTCCACGTACAGTCCACATCCGATGGAAGCCGTTCCTTGACCACGTTGACCACGCCGTGCCTAGAGCACCAGGGCGGTGGACGACGGCGAGGCCTAGGAAGGGGACGACGCGGAGCCGAGGAAGACGTGGCAGTGGATGCCCACACGTAGAGGAGTACGAGGGTTCACTGGTTCGCTGCGGTGTGAGGCTGCCGTCGCCACAGAATAACATGCGTGTGTG
This sequence comes from Triticum dicoccoides, assembly GCF_002162155.2. Lineage (NCBI taxonomy): Eukaryota > Viridiplantae > Streptophyta > Magnoliopsida > Poales > Poaceae > Triticum > Triticum dicoccoides. The sequence continues at coordinate 402,341,637 of NC_041384.1, read as the reverse complement.
TGAGTAGAGGGATGGCCTAGCCAGCGGTGGGAGTAGTAGGGGGCGGTGAGGCCTCCGCCGCATCGCAGCCGGCCACAGGAGGCAGGAGCACGAGGCATGACCGGCGCTGGTTTGGGCGGCTGGAGCAAGAAGACCAGAGGTTGAAGAAGCACTACGGCCGTTGGATGGACATCGTACGGTCACTGGAGCTAGAATCGTGCATATTGACTAAGTTGACAAAGCCCTCCGTCCCCGTCAACTTAGTAGGCCCACAAGTCAGCCTCCCACCAAGGTAGGTCCCAGCTAGCAGGGGGTATTCATTTTTTGTGCGTAATAAGGAGGCACTTCCGGTGGGTCCGAGCTGACAGCAGGGGGAACATTTTTTTTTGCGAAATACGGTGGCCCGTCGGGTGGGTCCCAGCAGTCAGGGGCAAATGTTTTTTTCACGATATACTGGTGGGTGTCCGGTGGGTCCTTGCTGTCAGGTGGAGGAATAATTATTTTCTGCGTAATAAGGAGGCACTTCCCTGCGGCTGCCATGGACCCAGCTGTCAGCCTCTCCATGTACAGTATTCTTTCGATGGAATTCGATCGTTGACCACATTGACCATGCTGCGCTGACAGCACCATGGCGGTGGACGACGGCGAGGCCTAGGAAGGGGACGACACGGAGCTGGGGAAGACGCGGCAGTGGATGCCCACGCGGAGAGGAGTACGAGGGTTCACTGGTTCGGCTGCGCTGCCGTCATCGCAGAATAACAGGGGGTGTGGGTGAGTGGAGTGGAGGGATGGCCTGGCCAGCGGTGGGAGTAGTATGGGGGCGGTGAGGCCTCTGCGGCAGCACAGTCAGCCACGGGAGGCAGGAGCAGGCGGCAGGACCGGCGCTGCTTTGGGCGGCTGGAGCAAGAAGAGCAGAGGTTGAAGAAGCACTACGGCCGTTGGATGGACATCGTATGGTCAGTCGAGCTAGAATCGTGCATATTGACTAAGTTGACAAAGCCCTTCGTCCCCGTCAACTTAGTAGGCCCACTATACCGGGTCCCAGCTAGCAGGGGGAGTATTCAATTTTTTGTGCGTAATAAGGAGGCACTTCCTTGCGTGCGAAGATATAGCTGGTGGGTACGAGCTGTCAGCGGCGGTAATGTTTTTTTCGCAAAATACAGAGGCTGTTTTGGTGGGTCCCAGATGCCAGTGGAGGAAATCATTATTTTGCGTGTAATAAGGAGGCATTTCCTTGCGTGCGGCAGTGGACCCAGCTGTCAGCCTCTCCACGTACAGTCCACTTCAGATGCATGTCGGTCGTTGACCATGCTGACCATGCCACACCGAGAGCACCAGGGCGGTGGACGACGGTGAGGCCTAGGAAGGGAACGACACGGAGGCAGGGAAGACTCGGCCGTTGTTTTTGTTACCCATGCGGAGGGGAGTACGACTGTACGAGGGTTTACTAGTTCGTCTGCCGTCGCCGGAGAATAACAGCAGGTGTGGGTGAGTAGAGGGATGGCTAGGCCAGCAATGGGAGTACGGTGGGGCGGTGAGGCCTGCGCGGCAGCACAGCCAGCCGCGGGGAGGAGGGAGCAGGCAGTCCCGCCGGCGCTTGTTTGAGCGGCTGGAGCAGGAAGAGCAGAGATTGAAGAAGCACGACGGTCATTGGATGGACATCCAATAGTATATGGGCCATCTGTGGAAAGCCTCAAATCTGCGGAAAACAACATACAACCCATCATTATTTCAAATAATTTACAGCCCATTTGCTAATTCTTACGGGGTTTTTTGGAGCCCATATTCTTTATGTTAGCATTACAACCCATATTGTGGCCACGGTTAAAAAATTATACGAAATTTTGCATATGTCGGTGCGGTCTGAACTGTTTTTAATCCCGAAATTTCGAGTCACATTCAGACTGATTTTAAAAATAAATGTATATCAATATAAAATCCAATAAATTGTCCACACATAAAAATCAATGCAATTTAAAATCTCGAAATGAAAAAAAGATATTTGAAAATAATTGCCGGTTTGATGTGTTTTAAAAATGTACAGCCCATTTCTCATTACTGATAGGCCATTTTCTCGGCCAGCCGAATGAAGCTCTCCTTGTCTTGAAAGATTTGCAGCCCAACAGGCCTGATAAAGCGACTTACTTGACAAATCACAAAAGAACTGGGCTAGCCATTTTAATAAAGTAAAAAAACTACTGGGCTGGTTTGTGGTAAACATAAAAGAAAAGGTTGTCTAGACAGGCCAGAGTGTCCCGCACAGCCCAGTTGACACCCTGCTTCCGTCTCACAAACAAATTAGATAAATGCCACTCCAATTATGGTGATTCATAAAAATGCCACTGCAATTTCCAAACTTTGAAAAATGCCACTGCAATTTTTGCAAACTTTGAAAAACGCCACTGCAGTTTGCAAACTTTGAAAAACGCCAGTCCAGACTTCGGAAAATGCCACTAGAAATGGCATGAAATGGCATTTTTCAAAGTTTGGAAATTGCAGTGGCATTTCTCGGATACCCCAGATTTGGAGTGGCATTTATCAAATTAACCCAAAACAAAAAATAACTGGGCGAGCTGCTGGGTCCCTAGTGTCAGCCGCTCGTTGTGCAATTCTCTCGTTTATTGACTACGTTGACAATGGCATGGGACCCAGATGTTAGAAATCCACTAGGAGGAGCCATTTTTTATTGGCTTGAAATAAGGAGGCACTTGCTTGCGTACTGCCATGACCTTGGCGGGTCCCTGCTGTCATCCTCTCCACGTACAATCATTTCCTGATTGTGTACGCGTCAACTTGCTAGGCCCACAATTCAGCCTCTAAACCGTGGAGGACAAATACAACCCATTTAAAAAAATAACATCCCATTCCATACGTTCAAATGGAAAGTTCAACATTCAGAGCAATGTAACAGGTCTGATCACATATAGAGTACTGAACTTCCATGTTGACAACCATCATAGCCAAGTTAACTATCTACTCCCACTAACACTCTAGTAGCGTACAAGTACTAACTTACTCTTAGCTAACTAGACGATGTCGGCCGCCATCTGCTGTCCATGCTAAACGCCGGCACCAGCGTCCTCCACCTCGCCTCGGACTTGCCAGAGGTGCGATAGGGCGCGTTGCTCGCGCGCGTTGGCCCTTTCCAGGCCGGCGTGGTCCACCGAAGCTTGGGATTCCAAGCGGGAAACCCGCTTCACGAGCTGGTAGTAAAAATCGGCGTCGCAAACGCGTGCGTGCCCGACAGCCTCTAGGGCTATTTATGGGCGCCGGCCTCCACGTAGTCGGCCCAGTTGCGGACGCTCTGCTTGCGACTCAGAGCGTCGGTGCGCTGCTGCTCCATGTCCCGCTGGCGGCGCAAATCGGCAATACGCTGCTCCTCTGCCAGGCGGTCGCACTCCAACAACTCCTGCTCCTCCGCCATGCGGTCGCGCTCCAACAACTCCTCGATCTCTGCATTGCCATCTAAAGACAGATAGAATGCCTCCTCCCTCCGTCTGCCTTCCGGTGAAAACCCGAACACTAGTTCCGGCGGTGACCGCCTCCGGCGTCGCCTACCGCGGACGGGCGGGGGCATGGAGGACGTGGCGAGCGATGTCGGGCCTGTGGGGGCTTATGAGGATATGGCGAGTTGGGTCACGGTAGCACCTGAGAAGGCCGGGAAACAGTACTTATAGGCGGAAGGTAGCGTGACGGTCATCGGAATTCAATGCATAATGGCTTAGCACGCCAGCTTGTCGTGGAAAACTAGAGAAACTGGAATGATGACTGTGTCGTCCCGTCCCGTCTGGGTCGCACGCCGGCATGGCGGTCAAACGAGTGCACTCGAATCATCTCCCTCCTTGTCAATAATGATTCCATGGATTTAAAGCGTATCTTTTTTCGCATCAGTTAGCTGCCTTAATTACGGTCGGCTGCATGCAGGCACTCAGAATCGCTCGTAGGTAGTACGCGAAGCAGCATGCAATGAGTTGCAGCCGAGGGCACGCATGCAGCCACTTAAATCGCTAGAATTAATTAGGCTTAAACTTCTGCGTGCCGTTAATTATTGCCATGCCTTGGTCTTGCTACTTTGCTCACGAGACTAATAAATCCCAGACGGAGGGAGTACCTTGGTTGGTGAGAGTTTTGAATTAAGCCCTGCAAACCGGAAAGGAGGTACTAGTACGTGCGTGATCCGCTATTTATTCGTGTAGGATCGAGTAGGTCATTTCTTGAATTGAGCCCTGCAAACCGGAAAGGAGGTAGTACGTGCGTGATCCACTATTTATCCGTGTAGGATCGATAGTGTAGCTTGTCAGTTTCTTCAGAGGTAGGCATTTTTATCCATGTAGGATCGATAGTGTAGCCTGTCAGTTTCTTCAGAGGTAGGCATTTTTATTCAAAAACTGCCACTTCGCATCTTGCGTCGCAAATAAAACTGCCAAGAGCGCATTTGTAGGCTAGCTAGTGATCGATCAGTAACTTGTAAACACTGAGCGAACAGAAATAAGTAATTGTTAATGCATCTCAATGATTCACAGATCATATACAAATATGTAGCTCCAAAAGCAAAGATCAACCACTCCGGATCTTGTGTCGCAACTAAAACTAACTAGTACGATTCCCATACATAAGATCAACATGTTAATGCATCTCAATGATTCACAGATCATATACAAATATGTAGCTCCAAAAGCAGAGATCTAGAAAAAACATCTGTTCTTCCTACTAACATGGATGCTTCTCTTGGCCAACATTCAGTACAGACTGAAAGACAAATTTGTTTGTGAAGTCTACAATTCCTCTTGCAAACGTAAGTGGTTTCACCAACAGCTGGAACCATGAGAATGAACCACACATGATGGAGGAACATCCACTGCAATATGATTTGGTCTTCTCTCGATCACACCGCGAGACTATTTTCGGAATACAAACTTTAACTTAGGCAAAATGATGCCCATTGTATAATCAGACCAAAGCAATGAAGCACCTAGTGTTGGCCAATAAATAGTACAGTACTACTTTTCTGCAGTCCATGAAGTGACTATCCACTCTTTCTGTGTCTATTTTCAAATGGCACTGCATGCAGTGACTATACTATTCTCTTGTGTAGTTCAACCAAAATTGTGGACACTTTGTTTGTTTGCCAAATAGCAACGGGAAGACATCTCTGTCTGCACAAATATCAAGCAGCTAGTAAACATATACCACACCTTGTATTTTCGGTTTAAACATGTCTCTTTCGCTTAGCATCTGTCATGTTCTGCACTGGACAATCTGATACAATTATGTTTTGCCCTGGACAATTTCATACTGAATTGATTTGTTGGTTCAGAGCAGAAATATAGCGCCTATTCTTCATCAGACCAAGGATATCCATGTTCGCAGTGATGGAAGAGGTGAAATCAATACAACCGAAATTGAGCATCCAATCATTGAATCATGTCCTGCACCTCCAATGTAGGTCCACCCTGCCAATAAATTCACATGAAAACCACTAGTATTACTATCTAATGACAGTACAAAAAGAGTAGCAAGATAGTAGCAAATCATGTACCTTCGTAATGAACAGCTCATAGTGCCACCAATTGGATATAAAGGTTTGGAAAAAAACATGCTCCTAATGTTGAACCAGTTGGACTTTTTGTGCAGTTCCACTAAAATCGAGCATCCCTGTTTGCATAGATATTGAAAGTGTGATTACTCTAAAAGTGGCACTAGTTGAAGCATAGACTCACAAATATAAGCATTCCAATTTCATAATGGGAAAAGGTAGCAAGACTGTTTCTAACCACCTGTTTGAAGGAATAAATAAAGCAACATCGGCTGATGTCAGGAAGGCATACATAGTTTTTTCTGAAAAACTGAGCCATTCCCGACCTTTCCTCTTCTTTTAAGCAAATTTTGTGCAGTTCTACTAAAATAAAATGCCATCACCGCCTTGACAATTCAGTGACACTGTACAAAAGGAAATGACTTAACATTACATCATGATGTCAGGTATGTAGTCGACAGGCATTAGAGACAAACATACAGACCTCCTCTGATAGCATAATGAACATTAATTTTAACAAAGGTGTGACTAGCTTTACCGGGATAATTTGAGTGAACTCTACACCCTTTGTTCCTTAATATAAGACGTTTTCGCGGTTCAATTTAAAGTACCCAAACGTCTAGTATTTAGAAAAACAGGTAGTAGTTTTCTTGAGCACATATCTGGGAAAGCTTCCCACACTTTATTTATGTCCATACGCTAATGCAACACCATTTGAATACTACAAATATACACTAATCCAGTGGCTAGTGCAACAGTAGAGTAGTTAGTTTATTACAGGGTACAGTACAATGGTTTTACTGAACAGATTTCAATAAACTCTAGCACTGGAAGGTTTCTATAAGAATTAACAATACAAAATGTAAAGGTAACAAGTTTCAGCATTGGTATACTAGCTCTGCATGAGCATTAAACCAAATACAAAAGTCTGAAGGTAACTAGCATTATTAACTAATGACAGTATAAAAAATTGCAAACAATGTACCTCCAAGGTAAATATCATTTCGAACTCGGGGGGACCTTAAAAATTGCTATCCCAATCTTGATAATCGATCAAACATAAAAACTTGATCGAACGAATCAAGAGAACAGCCGGAGGAGGAGGTGCCCACTCTTAACCTTTCCTATTGTCTTCATAATTGTCTGTGCAGTTTAACCAAAATAAAATGACATTAGCGCTTTGGCATTTTGGTGACACTGTACAAAAAAATTAACTTATCTCATGAAAGTGAGGTATGTAATCTATAAGCATTAACAGTGCAAAAATCTGAATGTAGTAACAAGTTTCATCGTTGGTATACTGGTTGTGCAACAGCATTAGAATGCCTTAGCTGAAAAATCTTTAATACATCCACAATCAACAGCTAACCCTGAAATAATCCAGTGATATTAAATGGCATTGCTTAAATTTATCGATGGCATTAGACTGAGAGCAGCATTAGTTAAATGTGGCATCACTTTAGCAGTAGCATTGCTTAACTTGACTGCTGGCGTTATACTAACAGCAAAAAAAGTGGCAATAAGAGCATGGGAGGCCCATTCGGACAGTGGGCGCACTAGTACGATGCACCTCCACGGATGTAGAGTGGTGAGGGAGGTATGGTTGCCCATAGCAACAAATATCCAGGCAACATATGTGGATTACGTCCCAATTTTGCTCTCTTTAGCGACCTTTTTCCTATGCGAGGACAACAAACCGATCGACCTGGTCATTCTCTATTGCATTGTCATGCCTTTCTACCCTTCTTCAACCAAGAGACACGAGACTCGTTCCTTAGCTACTGATTTTCCCCTTTTCAACCTAGATGCGGGTTCGATGCCTACTCTCTTGGACAGTACAATCTCCCTTCCTTTCCTTATTCAACCCAGACATGGATTTGTCTGCATGAAGTAGGGTTTCCTTTAATAGTGCAAATTATGGTTTTCGTCTGCGTGGCCAGCAGAGCAAAGGATAGCAAATTGGGAAGATGGTGGAGTGGAAAAAGATCCACATGCAACGACGTGGCAGATGGGGCAATAGAACAAGGTTATGGTTCGAGAAGAGGTAGCATACCTGAGGATCGGTGGGAAGTGGCTTCGCTCATGGTCGTCGTCCTCCGCACACACTACGGTAGCGATCTTGGGGACGGAGGCCATCCCGCGCGGGCGCTAGGTCTGAGAGGACGGCCTTGTCGTCAGCGCGTGACCTCGCTCACCGATGACGAGTGCGTCAACACTGCACGTCCTTTTCTTCCCCGACGGATCTGTGACCACTGGTGAGGAGGGAGAGAGGGGCCGTCTTTTTTAGATCTGGAGAGAGGGTGGTAGTGTGAGAAGCAAGTGGGCAGCCCTTAGCAAGAAAGCGCTCAAGCTCCAGCCTATATATCTTTTTTATACTACTAGTACTGGAGGTGGAGTAGTGGTAGAGTAGTTTATATTTTCTCTGCGTACAGTACCAGTTAGTCGTGCTTCAAAACTGATCGGCACGCCATTAAAAAAATAAAGGTCAATAACTAATGCGGCAGCTCGGGCCAACGCGGCCAGATCGCATTTTGCACGAGAAATTACACACCATGTTTCGTTGACATGTGGTCCCGTTCCAACATATCAGTGAGAGGATGGCGAGTAGTAGGAGTATTTCCAAACGGACGTGTAGGCCGGGGCGCCTCTTCGTGAACCGTGGCAAACTCGCAACCGTCCACCGACTCTTCGCCTTTCCCTCTTGATTTGGAACTGCTGTTGCACGCTCTTCCTCTCCCTCCTCCATTTTCCTTCAGCCCTTCACCCTTTCTTCTGCCATTGTTTGATCGTCTTCTCCATGGAGGGAACAGGTCGGAAACGACCCCGTTATTCTTGCCCCGATCTGAAAGATGACATGGTGGAGGAACTCATTGATCGGTGCGACATCATCACCTCGGCTAGCATGGCAGGTTCGTTCAATCCCATTCTCGACTCAACTAATAACATCATTACAAAGAACCCAAGAGTCTAGGAGCGATTTGATCTCCCCTATCTTCTTCCTCGTGACCCTGATGATGACTGGCGCCGACATGACGGAGGCCTCGCCCTGTGCAAGTTGATGCCACTTGATAATGATACGTATGATGTTAAGATGCCATCGCTTGAGGGCAAGGCTTGGGCGGGCGCAAATGGAGATTGGGTTGTTTACATTAGGTCCAACTGCGAGTGGGAACTTGTGAATGTGTACACTCATCACCGGGTTCCACTTCCAAAAATCTCAGCACACTGCCCAGAGGTTGAGCACACCGGTAATGTACGCACGTTCAAATACGATCATGGTGACTGTATTCTATGGAAGATAGCAATTTGTCGAGTTCCCAACCGCTCTTGGAATTACAGCAACTATGATGTTGTTGCTATCTTCGACAAGCTTGTTGTCGTCCTTGATGGTTTCACTCGATGGATATTGCTCAAAAATCAGTTTTTGTACACGGATGAGTACTGTGATGCAATTCAATACGAGGGCCTTGTGTTTGCTGCCACCACTCGTGGCACTGTTTTTGCATGGCATCCTCATAGTTTCGGTACGTTTGTCTTCCACCGTAATTATAATTGTTTCATCCACATGCATGCGGGTTAGCAAGTTTCCCTTTACTAATTAACCTTATTCTTGTGTTTCCAAGGTCTTGTGAACATCCCACCACCTGTACTTGAAAAATTTTATAACCAAGGGGGAGATGACGATGGTGATGATCACGAGCATGAGGAAGAGCAGCGCCCATATACTATGTGGCGCCTGGCAACTAATTCCGATGGATCACCTCTTCTTGTGTGTATACAACCCACTGATGATGTTACTGCTAAGGAAGCAGGTGTCTCCCATGGTCGCACTCTCCGGACCTATTCCAACACCCGTTGCATGGTATTCGGGATCGATACTAGCGTGCTAGCGCCAACTCCTTCTCCCTGGTACAGAATTGATAGTCTTGGAGAAAACTCACTCTTCCTTGGACAAAACTATCTGATGATGGTGAAAGCTGATCCAACTGCTGTTGACACATTTATGAGAAGCAACTGTGCCTATACCTTGGACATTTGTGTGGTTCCCTACCCTGGTAGGGATATAGTAGGCCGCTTCAGCCTGGATGATCAGTCCTGCGTTGGTTTCCAGATCGACAATCGATGGCCCGTCCCAGAGAATCGCTTGTGGTTCAAAGCAAGCGTTTCCAACGCTGAGGAATGGTTGAGTTAAAGTTCATTTCATTGCTTGTTATGTGTTGTGTGGTGAAAACTTTAGTATTTATAATGTATCCTCGTTGTCGATGTGGGTTGATGACATGTTGTATGTAATGAAATGATATGCCTGTGATAAACTTACTAAATTTATGAATGTCTTTCGAGTCGCTTCTCTGAGTGAGTGGTGCGACGAGGCAAAAAAATATTTTCCAAATACATAATTGTACGTGCATTGCAAAAAAATGATATGCCTGTGATAAACTTACTAATTTTATGAATGGCTTTCGAGTCGCTTCTTTGAGTGAGTGGTGCGACGAGGCAAAAAAATATTTTCCAAATACATAATTGTACGTGCATTGCAACAGGTTATCGGATGAGGCCAATCAACAATAGTAGTACACTATTTGTACTAGCTTCACATGCTTCACGCGTCGGGCGGGTGTTTTTACTGTAGCCATATGTTAATGTGTTCAATGTATGTAACCAGCACCTCGAATCCTCGATACTAGTACTATATAGTAGGAGTAAGTAGTAGGAGTAGTAGGGTGGCATGGGCCAGAACAAGCATTCACGTCCAGAGTATGGCACACGCCACCACCACGACATCCATCTGACACCATATTATTTCTTGGAGTCCGTGCTAGAGCAATCTCTTCAACCTCGTCATTTCTCTAACTTCAACCATCGTGCGGCGGGCGAGGTGGGGGTTTGCCGATAGTCGGTTTCCTTAACTGCGGTCCCACTTGTAAGGCCAACTCCAACGCACGACCCCAAACGCACCTCCATTTTGCACGAACTCCAACGATAATTTTGACTAGAAAAGCAAGACCAAAGAAAACAAGAACCACAAGAATACATTTTACTACTCATGTAAGTTGGATTAGTGCCGTCTCGATGCATTCATTGTTGATCTGCGGAGGCTCGATCTTGCGTGCTTCTTTCTTCTTCGAGTGTAAAGAAGTAGACGTTGCTTCCTCGCATCTAGTCTCATGTCTAGCCTCTATTCTAGTAGGAGTATCAACAAGTGCATTAATCTCATCTCTAGCCTCTGTGCTAGCTAAAAGTGATAGAACATCTACTAAATTGCGCTCTATCAATATATGGATGTACTCTTCTTCCGAATACAAAAACTTGCATCCATTCTACTCCCTCCGTTGCATAATACGTGCCTTCTATTTGTCAAAATATATATGTATCTAGACATGTCTTAGTATATAGGTACATCCATTTTTGGACAAATGGAAGTCAAGTATTTTGGAACGAGGGAGTACACAATAAAAAATTTAAGTTAGCACAACTAGTCTAATCCGAGAGAGGAACTGAAGATTTGGTCGGGTTCTTCCTCCTTTTGCCGACACGTGGGACATCCAGCATCCAGGTCATTTCATGAAATAAAATAGAGTGGTAGTTGAAGCCACGAGATGTGCATCTTGGGTTAAACTGTAAATAGAATCTTACTACTCTTGAGTAACTCCAAAAGCGGCCACCGAAGATCTTTATTGGATTTGTTTTTCATCACCAGCACGTCGAGGTGAAAGATGTGCAGGTTCAGTGGGTCCTCTTGCGTTTTCACTGACATGTGGGGCCGCATGTGAGCAAACAGACAATGGGCTCCGTGCGTCCGCTGGCTGGCTAAGAAGAGAGATAGAGGAGGGCTGAGCACGGACTACAGGAAATTTGTTCTATGTACCTCGATATAGGCTCGATATAGTGGGGTGGCATGGGCCATAACTAGCATTCACGTCTAGCAGTACGGCACACGCCACCCACACGGGTCCCATCCGACACCAATTTTCTTGGAGTCCGTGCTACAACCATCTCTTCTCCCTCCTGTTTTCTCAGCCATCGCGCGGTGGGCGGGGTGGGGGTTTGTCGATAGTCGGTTTGCTCAACTGCGGTCCCACTTGTAAGTGAAAATGCAACACCGCACGCATTCCCGCTTGAGGGGCGTGTCGGACCAACTGTGTGGGGTGCGACGCGAACACGGCAGGCTTTTCCTTTTGAACTCGTAACTTGTAAAATTTGGTTCTGCTCCATGGCGCGACCGATAGATAGAAAATAACGAGTTTTCCTAGAGTAATGAGAAGTTTGGTTCTGGCGCCGTTCATGCATGGAGTATGTACGAAAATCATCAAGTTGATGCGAAAGGTAAGATAATTACTGTAGTATCATATACTACTACATGGATTTGACGGAAAGATAAAAATACATACGGATCCATCAACGTTCAACGACATCCTCACGCCCTAGTGCGCCGGGTCACCAACCGACGTGTGAGGGGCAGCGGCGTTGGCGGCGAGCTCAATGTGCTTTTGAACAGTGTCGTCCAAGGTTGCCCTGCGCTCCAAGAAGGCCAGCGTCCTATCGTCCTCCTCTTGCATGTAGTAGTCCTTGTGTACGATTTGTGCGTAGACGTGGGTGATAATGTCGATGGTGTCTTGCTGCGCCAGGCGCTGCGCGGCGAGCGCGACCTCGAGGTGGACATTCTCCGGCGCGACGACGGGCAGTTGCAGGGCCACCAGTGCGTCGAAGAGGTTGTTACCATAGTGGCCGTTGAGGGTGGCGGGCATCCCAGAGCCTGGGTGCGTCGGCTGGAGGCTTATGTCAAAGTCGTCCACAAGCTTCTTAACGACGGTGAACTTGTCAAGGAAACCGATGAGGACCTCGTCGAACAAGGAGACGAAGCTGTCGTCCAAGTGGCCCCTCGCCCTACGGACTCAAGCAATACTACCTGGAGACGTTCCTCGTTGCCGGGCCGCTGGCCGGCATTGTGGACCATCTGGCACAGTCGGCTGATGCTCGCGCTCATCGCCTCCATGGATCATCGCCTCCATCTGGCGTTGTAATGATGTTATTATGTGCTGCTCCTCACAGTGAAGTGACAAGACCCTGCGCCGGAGATGACACCTGAGTATAGGCGCCGTGTTCGGCATACCATAGTCAGCCTCACCATCTGCAGTCACTATCATCATGGCTGTAGAGCTAGCCTGCTTACAACTAGCCCTGTTCGACATAATTTCCCATGCGTAGATGCCCATGCATTGCACGAAACACCAAGCTTGGGGGTGGACGGCTCCGGCAGCGGCCATCGCGCCAGATTTTTCCACGGCCTTCTACTCCTAGATGTGGTGGGGAGGAGATGAGGCTGATTGTGAGAGACAAGGAGTTGTTTGTAAATAGGGAACAAGTGCGGGCATCATTTTGCAAAAATGGAGAAGCTTGGTTTGTATGCGTCAGATCTAGATCCGATGGCTATTGGTGAAAGATGGGAGGCACAACATCATCACCAACTCAGGACCTATTTGATTCACAGGATTTTGAAAACGCGGGAATAGGACACGGCAATATTACAAGTTTCAAACTGATATTACAAATGTTAGGAGTAATGCTGCACCTACGAAGAGGGAATTACTAGGAAGTTTATGTAAGAACTTTCGTTACTTTAGGTGGATGCAGCATTATCGTACAAACTAAAATCCACCGCCCTGCCAAGTCAGTAATGGGAAAATAAGTTTTCGAGTCTCTGGCCACTTGATGTTTCAAAAACAAATTCAGCTTCTGCGGAGACTTTGTCATTTAGGCTTAGACGCTTGCGGTGATTAGCACGCCATTCATTGTTGTGCCAGAGAACGCCAAACCTCATTACCTTGAGCACACTTGCCTCCAGAACAAAGAACCTGGCCAATTTAATCTCAGATGTGCAGCCTCGGTAGTCGATCGAATCAATTTTTGTAAGATGGAGATCAAGGCATTCGATGAGATTGTTATAGTGCAGCACATTTTTCACTTTTGGGTCTTTTTTTATCTGCAAAAGAAGAGAACATATTAGAGCAGCTGGCTGCATAAGATTGCCGTGTCATCAAGAGGTACCAATATCATTCGCTCATATGATAGGGTTGGCTAGCTAGTGATATTTTTTCACTCTCTCTCTCTCTCTCTCTTTCTCTTTCTGTTTCCTCTCCTTTAACTAGGAGCACGTGAAGAGCTTGGGCATTTGTTGCCTTCCACTATGTGGCCGATGCCATATTTCACAAAAGCATGCCACATAACACGCATCGATGTCAAATCAAAAGATTTTGGCACCGCTCTCGCGATGTGAGAGAGTTGGCACCGCTGTGCACACAGACCCACATGTATAAACAAATCAACCAAACCAACTACACCAGCCTCTCACTCTCCCAAACAAGTGTTTTTTATTGCCTCAGTCCTCTCTCTCTCCCATGCAGTGTTTTTTCATTGCGTGAGTTAATTTGGCACCGGAGCAAAGTAGGTGATCCAGATTGGGACACCAGGTGAGCAATGGAGGGGCATCGATGCCAAATGCATCACAAGTGAATTTGGCACATGTTTTGGCCTACATAGCCCACTTTTGTAATACTACCTCGTATTTAGTATAAAATTTTGACCATAGATTTACCTAAGAAAATGCCAATGCATGTCACTAAAAGTTACACCATTTGAAATTATTTCAAATACGAATCCAACAACATAGTTCTTAATGACATGCATTAACATTTTGTCAGCTAAATATATGGTCAACTATTGATACTACAAAATTGGAAGAGTAAACCAGGAGAATTTGGCAGACAAGTACACCAACGCTGTCAATTTCGGCGCGTCAATGACCCTGATTTTTGTTGGACCTTCTAGATCCGATACAAGTAATCTCTCAAGGAAAGGCGCATTCTTAATGACCATAACATGGAATAGCTGGAGTGATCTCTTCCCAGTTGATGTCTTGTTGCGGGGCTAGCAAGACACATAAATCCATCGGAGATTCGTCAAGGCGATGTGGAGGCTAATGAACCCGTGGATCTGCTCAAGATGAAGGTACTCGAGCGTAGTACAGCTGCGGACCAGGTGCTCCATAGCCTTCTTCGAGATGACAACGTCGAAGAGGTCGAGCTGCTTGAGTTGAGGGAGAAGAAGAGCGGGCGCGGCATTAATCTGGGGAAGATAGCAGGAGCTGAAGCTGGCGCGGCGCGGCGCAGTGTTGGCGTGAGGCAGAGCGCGGATGGCGGCAGAGAGCGACATCGTCCAGCTTCAAAGCTGAGCTCCTCGAGTTGATCTTGGGTGGGGGATAAGAACCACTCGTCGAACTTGGGTTGGACCTTGCAGTTGGTACTGAACATGTGGATGTCAAGGCGTTTGGCTGGCCCAGGGTGCGATGAAAGGATCTTGGAGACTGCGGCCATGCGTTTGCAATCCCCGTCGCAGAGGCAGCTGTCGACGGTGACGTTGAGGGGGACGTAGCGCCAAAGGGTGCTCCACCGCCGGGAGAGCAGGGCGGTCCACACGGCAGATTTGGTGGGGAGGAGGCCGATGATGACGAGCAGTGTGTCGTCGGGGAGGCTGCTGATGAAGTCCAGGCTCGCCGGATGCGGTTTTGGCTCGAGCCGCCTCCACTTGTTGGCTGCCTCGCCGTCCATCTCAACCGACGGCGACGCCGATGTACACGTGTGCTGATGTGTGTTGTGTGCTGGGTGTGCGCGAGTGCGTCCTTATGTGCATGCCGCCACGCAGTGGTGAATTGTGCGCAAGTGCGTCCTTCGCGTGCAAGAAGTTTGTCCTCAATGCGCCCTCAATTTACTAGCATGTGGGGTGCTACCCCGAGTGGTTTCAACTCTGTTTACTTCACCGCGTGTCAGAGGGGACTCTAGTTTACTTATTTTCACCCACTGCCACATGGGCCAGCACACGAAGATACAGAACACAAGCTGACAAGGCAGCATGTGGATTGGTTGACCGGTCAACTAAACAATATACGGAGCTATACGCTGACACATTGAGCGTATAATCCATTGGTATAGAGAGTTCGAGTGAGAGGGGAGGCCCGTGAGAGATAGCAGAGACAGAGGGAAAGAGCTACTCCCTTCGTTCGATAATGTAGTTCCAACATTTTTTTAAGTCAAACTTTTGAAACTTTGACCAAGTTTATAAAGAAATTACTTATATCTACAATACCAAAGATAAATGATAGTATGAAGTAAGTACATGTTGTGATGAATCTAATGATCGTTCCAGATGTAAATGATTTTCTCCACATATACCTGGTCAAACGTTTCTGAGGTTTGACTTTTCAAAACATCCATATGCTTATGGACATGACAGAGTCCCTAACAAGAGAGAGAGAGAGAGAGAGAGTGAAAAAAGTGTGTGCGTGTGTGAAAGAGACATGGACAACACACGATAAAAGTAGAGAAAAAGTGTGCATGTCTTATGCAAACATATCACACATGCATCTTCGACAACGAAGGCAAGGTGAGGAGATAGTGTGTGGTTGTTTGGAACCGAGAGAGCAAGACCCCTAGCACGTGGCCAAGAGGGGTCTGACAAACAAGGGAGAGAGGTCGAGAGAGACGTACGAAGAAAATGCAGACATGGGGAGAAGAGAGTGTATGTTTGTCATAGAGAGATCCCCTGGAGATCGTGATGGGACTACATGGGTGGGAGATCGAGTGACAAGGTGTGTGCGCGATAGAAGATGCCCCGAGAGATATCGAGATAGACGTATGGATGGAAGGAGACAATACGTGTGTTCCTGTTGGCTAGTAAGAGATAATCATACTTAGGAGGGGGGGAGTTCTTGCGCCTATGATGGATTGAGGGATTATGGTACTTAGGGGGGTGCGTGTCACATGGAGAGAGAACAACAGCGGAGAGTGTTGGATGGGTCTATATGTATAGCGCGAGCGAGACATGTGTATGTGTGAACCAGGGAGATATAAGGCCAGTTTGGCTTGCGTCCTGAGCATCTTTTTCCTGGCCTGGGGTTGTGGCTGGATTTCATGCACGCTTGTTTGGTTGCTACCCTGTGAAAAAGAAAGCCCGCCTGGCCTGGGTTCCCTTGCACTTTAATTAGCCTGGCTAAACTCCAGACACTGCAAGTAGCCTGGCCCAGCCGACCGATTTCGAACGCCTGGTCGTGCCTGGTCGTGTGGCCACGAGGCTAACAGCAACATGGATGGATATTAGCATTAAATAATTGATGCATGGATTGATTGATGGGACGTTGATGCTTTGCCTGGCCCAGGCATGAACCAAACGCTTCAGCACCACACAATCCTGGCCAGGCAGAAATATTTTACATCTCACGTCCACACCAGGTAGTACGGGCCATCAAGGCATGAGGGTCAGGTCACGAACCAAACTGACCAATAAAGTTTGAGAGAGATTGAGGATCCCCGATAAGGCTGAGTGGTGCGTCAGATAGCTGAGAGGGGGAAAGAGATATTCCATCCGCTCGATAATGTAGTGCATGTAAATTTTTTAGAAGTCAAACTTTGGAAACTTTGATCAAGTTTACGCAAATGTTATTTATATCTACAATACCAAAGATACATCATACAAAACTACATATCATGGTGAATCTAATGGTATATGTTTGTTGTACTAGATGTAATTCTTTTTCTCCACGTGCATGGTCAAACTTTGTGATGTTTGACTTCTCAATAAATCTATATGCTATGGACCGAGGGGAGTGCCTCAGTCAAGACAGATCAAGTGCGTGTGAAGGAGAATGAGTAAGTGTGCAAAAAGAGTATGTGTGAAAGAGAAAGTGACAACAAACGATAAATTAGAGAGAGAGTGTGTTTTTTGTTTCTTATGCGAACACATCACGCATGCATCTCTGAGATGGAAAAGCGAGGCGAGGAGATACACGAAGATAGCTAGTGTGTGATTGTTTGCAACGGAGAGAGACACCCCTGTAGCACATGTCCAATAGAGGTGTGGCCAACAAGGAACAAAGGTCGAGAGGGACACATGGATGGCATGGACGCATGGGGAGGGAGAGAGGGTGTGTTTGTGATAGAGAGATCCCGTCGAGATTGTGAGGGGACTATATGGGTGGGAGATCGAGGGAGTGCGTGCGCGATAGAAAGATGCCCCGAGAGAAATTGAGATAGACCATGCACATGTTTGTGATGGAGACTAAGATTAGCTAGTCATATACATATAGGGGGGACTGCGTGTGCCTACAATTGAGTGAGAGACCATCATACTTGGCTAGCTGGGCATGAGATTGTGTGTGTGCGCGTGTGAGATGGAGAGAGAACGAGGGGGAGAGATAGAGTTTTAGATGGGCCTATCGAGTGCAAGTGAGATATGCATGTGTATGTGTGACCCAGGTGGATGGAGAGTTTGAGAGAGGGGGGAAGAGCTCCGAGATGACATAGTGGTGCGTGAGAGAGTTACAGGCAAAGAGCCAAGGAATCTGTGTGCGTACGATGAGTGCACCCAAGATATCTAGCTTGGACTAGCTAGAGTATCATACATAGTGTGCGAGAGAGACCTATAGATGGTGTATATATGCATGCGAACTAGAAAGA
>NC_041384.1:402269360-402323383 GCF_002162155.2 Triticum dicoccoides | reverse complement strand
AAACTTGCATTCAAATATTTAAATTGGAGAACATGTTGTCTGCAATCCACACATGAACGGATATATGCGTATATCAAACAAGTTCATTAATTTGACTTTCAACATGTTCATGGAGTACTATAATACTGTACAACATGCTACTCGATTGAGGTGTTCAATTTTGGATTTAGTTCACTATTTTGACCTACTGAACGAGCTATTTCATTGAATCGAGATATTTCATTTTGGGTTTGATTCGCGTTTTTGAGTGGGTCAACTATTTGTCATATAGTAAATCGCTAGCAACGAGCATGTAAAAACACATTACTCCCGAGCATCATCTCTCCATCTAAAAAAGAAGTGGCAAGCTAATATTTCAAAATTTGATCCGAATCGACTTGGTAAGGTAGACGTGGATGCTCGTTCTCCCAAAATTTGAATGAACCGTTAAACATCCTCTCTGCTCGGTGGAATTCGCCCGAGCAAATAAATGGGAGACGCGAAATTACCGTCCTATGTGGGACACACATCAATTGTCCCATTGTACATCGAGGGTAGGTTCGTAACTTCATCCAAGCGCGCCTTCTCCTCGGCCAAAATGACATGTGCCGAATAATTCATAAACCATGGTCAGCAAAACACGCTCTCCTCGCCCGAAATAGCTCGCGCCCACTATTTCAAAACACGCTCTCCTCGCCCGAAATCGCTCGCGCCCACTATAGTTCAAAACACGCCCTCCTCGCCCGAAATCGCTCCCGCCCAGAGAAGCAAAGTTACTCTACTATCCCCGACCCTCAGTACACAGACCCAAGCCGAGAAGCCTATAGGCAAGGGTAGAACTATAACTCCCCCTCACATTTCAGACAAATGCGTCCGTAAGACATGGTTCCACTCCCCTCCCAATTTCCCCCGCCCGCCCCCATTCATACCTCGTGGGCGCTAAATCACCTTCTCCCCGGGAAGCTCCCTTCTCCCGAGCTACGAAACCTCAGCCCCACCTCCATGGTGCCCCCCACCGCACCAATTTCACAGCCGCCCTCCTCCCTAATGCCGGAGACGCTGTCCATTTGCCGTCATGCACTGGGCCGTGTGCCTCTTACTCCGTGCTGCTGGTGCTGCCTCGACGACGGCCTCGTGAACCGTACCGGAGCCGATTCACCCCCGCCGTTGTTCACGGCACCGAAGCGGCTCCAACTTTGGATCCGTCCAGAGTTCTAGCGCTCCTTCGGCATAGCCGTCGACCGTCGTGACATCGCTCTTTCCCTGCCGCTGGTCGCCACCGCAACCGCGCCGGCCTCACCGACTCAGCAGCTGGACCTGCCTACTTCACCATGCCGCCAGATAGGTCGCACCCTCATCTAAAATCACTTTATTTAGGAGTCAGTTGTCTGAATTTTTATTCTGGGCCAATCGATTTGCAATGGGAAGCAGCACGCCTCAAGGCGGCGGAGCTCCTAGGCTGCCGGTTGGCTGGTGTCTAACGTAAGGGTGCGGGGCCGCAAAGTTCGTCGCGGAAGCAGTGCTTAGATGGCTATCTTTTAGAGTTGTGTGGGTTGAAGGTACTGCCGCCGCCGGATCTGGATGACGGGGAGTCTTTGTGGATTGGCCCGGTGGCGGCGCAACCATGGCAGTGCGGTGGGGTGGGGAGCGGGGTTTTGGCCGGGGCCATGGACGGCGGAGGCAGGCTGCTCTGCCGTTGGTCGCTGGCTCTTCGGGGAAGATTCCGAACAATGTCAGCCGGGAGGCACAAGACGGCCAGCCATCCGGCGTAGATCGGACAGTACCAAAATGAAATAAAATCATGTGACCCTAATTTAGTCTTCAGTTAACAGACGTGTGACCACTCTCGTACCTTGCTGTTGATATCTTAGTGTATTTCTTCAGATCAAAGAGATATGTCATTCTTAACATTATGTGTTATCTGCATGTTCAGACACACCATCTTCCGACTCACCGCAGCTGCTCCAACAAGGGAAGCATACACCAGAAGGGAGCTATAGTCCCCACTCAATAGTTCCCTGCATCAAATGCGCATGCCCGACATGCACAGCCACAACAACTACAGGGCCATCGACAAGTCAGCACATGATGCTTACTCCTATGGATGGCAGCCAGATAGGTTGTACCCTCATCTTACTTGTGTGCAACATTTATGGCTTTGTTATTCATCTAAGCATGGAAAATAGATCATCACATTTCACTGTATATTCATGTTGATCTCTTACGGGTCTTGTTCAGGAGTTAACGTTATTCCATAGTTCAGCTAAGATACTTGTTCTTTAGGTAACACTGTTCCATAGTTATCATCCATCAGCCAATGCTATCCCACAGGCTGGTGATTATAGTATTATACCACTTCTAGTATTTCCTATGTTGTTCTTTAATACTTTTGTGTGCCATCTAGTTAATCTCGAGTACAAACGATACATATTCTGTAGCTTTCATCTGTGTTCTCCCTTTAGTTTATGAGACATGTTGCTGCTAGTTAACCCCAGTCCTACTATTTATGTCGTCTCCTACAGGCACTCATTACATAAATCTAACTACTAGTTGTCTTCCATGCATGTCAGATATAATTGCACACACTGATATATCCACAAGAACCTCACGGAGCAATGTAAAGGCCAATAAACTTGATGTCAATGATACCCAATATGGTGGAACATGTAAAGGCAGTTCTTCAGAAGACTTGCAGAAAGATGATGAATCCTCTTCACCCCACAAGGTCCTTGCTCTAACTTGGCCTGTGATATGGGTACAACGTGCATATAATGTCCTCGAGTGTATCTACTCTATTGCAATGCCATGTGCTTAGCATGCTGATCATGCATGTAAATATGTCATGCCTTCCTGTTTTTCAGTACCTATTCCATTCATGATAACATGTTTTCAAATTCAAGTACTATCATTCTACTCTATCGCAATGCCATCTGCTTAATTTGGACATCATGCTTCTGAATATCTTATGCATTGTTATTCATCAGTATGTACTTCATCTGTCTACCATACCATGTTTTTTACATTGAAGTGTTGTTCTAGTGCTCTGTTGCAATGCCATCTTATTTTCCCAATCATACACGTGTATGTTGCCTTAGTTATTTCTCTACGTATTCCGCTAGCATACAGTTTTACATTCAACTAGTGTTTTTTTGCTGTGTTGTCCTATCGTATCCCTAGATCTTACACCATACTCCCTCCGTCTGGATTACATGTTGCCGAAATGGATAAAAAAGGATGTATCTAGAACTGAAATACGCCTAGACCCATCGATTTTTTTCGGATGGAGGGAATACATGTCAATATGTCATGCCTTTCTATTCTTCCGTACCTATTCCATCTCTCTGATGCCGAATGTTTTATAATTAAAGCACCATTCTTATATACAAGTCATGCAAGGGGAAGACGACTATGTTAGAATCTGAAGGGTTACAAGCAAGGCCTTTGCAAAAGATCCAAACGCCAGGAGATAATAAAACAACTCCAGTTTTTATAGATACTGCTCCAGCATAGAGAAACCCAACTCCTACTGATAATAAGCAGATTCTAGTGGCCAAAGAACTAAGAACTAGTCCGCTCCAGTCCAGCAAAAATATGTCAACTCAATTCTAAGAAGCGTGTGCGTATCCTTGCATCATGAAATTTTATAGCATGCTGATCATATTTTCTACATGTTTCTTATCCATCTCTCTTTTAGAAAATAAGCTTAACAGATAGAAGATTTTCTGCAATGGTATCGTTTATGAGGAAAGATTCTTGCAGGAATTCTCTGTGCTCGAATGTAGATGTAAGTACCTGTTGTATATCACTATATTTTTACATCAGCATGTATTTTGTTAATCGGCGTGAATCCAACCTTTATCTGATCTAAATTTAGTTGTAGCAAAATGTATGATTAAAGGCCACAATGTTGATTTTTGCAAGGAAAACTGCCTGGTAGTTTTGCATCCTGAGCTGCATGAGTGTACTATCTCATATCAGTGGGTTTGAATACTTTGGTTTTGTAGTGGGTTTTTCAGTGTTTTTTTACTGTGTTGTCTTGTCGTATCCCTAGCTCTTACATCATACTCCCTCCGTCCAGATTAAATGTCGCAGAAATGGATAAAACTGTATGTATCTAGAACTGAAATACACCTAGACCCATCCATTTATTTCCGAATGGAGTGAATACATGTCAATATGTCATGCCTTTCTATTCTTCAGTACCTATTACATCTCTGATGTAGCATGTTTTATAACTGAATCACCATTCTTCTATATAAGGCATGCAAGGGAAGATGGCTATGTTAGAATCTGAAGGGTTACAAACCAGGTCTTTGCAAAAGATCCAAACGCCAGGAGATAATAAACCAACTCCATTTTTCATAGATACTGCTCCAGCACAGAGAAACCCAACTCCCACTGATAATAAGCAGATTCCAGTGGCCAAAGAACTAGTCTGCTCCAGTCCAGCAAAAGAATGTCAACTCCATTCTAAGAAGCGTGTGCGTATCCTCGCATCATGAAATTTTATAGCATTATGATCATATTTTCTACATGTTTCTTACCTGTCTCTCTTTTAGAAAATAAGGTTAAACGATACAAGACTTCCTCCATTGGGATCGTATTCGAGGAAAATATCTTGCGGGAATTCTCTGTGCTCCAGTGCTGATGTAAGTACCTGTTGTATATCACTATATTTTTACATCAGCATGTATTTTGTTAATCGGCCTGAATCTAACCTTTATCTGATCTAAAATTAGTTGTAGCAAAATGTTAAAGGCGCGAATGTTGATTTTTGTAAGGAAAACTGCCTGGTAGTTTTGCGTACTGAGCTGCATGAATGTGCTATCTCATATCACACACATTACTGAATTGTAGTGCTTCTGTGGTTGCCCATTCATTCATTGTGTCAATGTTGCTTTCGTATTACCTTACCTGGCTGATGATAGTTGTGCCATATTGTGTTAATTTGGTGTAGGCTAGTTGCCCAAACGTTCGTTGTGTCAATGTTGCTTTCCTATTATCTGACTTGGCCAATGATAGCAATGCTAGTGTGTTAATTTTGTGCAGGCTGCTGAAGATAAGAAGACAAACTCTGAAAACAGCAAGGCAACCCCATTGTTTCTTTCCAGTAAATCTAGGCCAGGTAATATGGCAATAACTCATGATTAATCTGTTTGGTTCCCGTCCTAATTTCTGTTATGATGCAGTGGTCAAGACACTCTCCACTATCAATAATACAAGCCTGCCAAAATCGCCATCTGAATCTATTCAGTATCCTCTGTCTCGAATGCGACGGAATAAATGTATGTTTGTGAACCAATTAATGGATGAAGCAATGATGGAAATGGTGGATGAATCATAGGTGCAGAGTCATGTGACACAACAACTGATCAATGTTTTCAGAGACAGTGTGGCAAAGCAGCAAGAACTTGCCCACATGCTTATGGGTGTCATCTGTGCTGAGGTTGCAGATTGTGACGTTGTAGATGGTTAGGTTCTACTCATTTATTTGCACTGGCATCAATCTTTGATTGCCCAGTGGATGTAATTTCCTGTAATATATTCTGGATGTGCAACATTATTCCCTATATGCCGTACCTTTGCTCGTCGTAATGGGCTCAAATTATCTAATTTGGCCTAAAGACATGAACGAACTTTAGTGGGCCCATTAAGTTAATGGGCCGTTACTAGACCGAAAGTTAATGGTCGGCCCTCTTACCTCCCGGGTTGTTAACAGGCCGACATCGAAGCAGGCAATAGGTGGCCCCAATTTATTTCACGGGCCGTTAACAGGCCGTTACTAAGTTTGGGCTACATATGGCCCAACTATACTGTAGGCCTTTAGTAGCCGAAAGAGACAGCAGGCTTGTATTGGACCATGAAGAGCATGGGCCGCTAAGAGGCCGAAAGTCAGGTCGTATTGTAAACGGCCCAACTGTGTTGTGGGCCTTTAGCAGGCCGAAAAAGAAACCGAGATGGTATTGGACCATGAAGGGCATGGGCCGTTAAGAGGCCAAAACTAAGGTCCGACTACAAATGGCCCAACTCATTTATGGTCCGTTAATAGGCTGAAAGGCACACCGGGCCGGGAAATGGCCCAACACTTAAATGGGTCGCTAAAAGGCCAAAACTCAGGTCCGACTACAATTGGCCCAACTGATTTATGGGCCGTCAACAGGCTGAAAGTGACACCGGGCCAGAAATTGGCCCAACACTTAAATGGGCTACTAAAAGGCTGAAACTTAGGTCCAACTACAAATGGCCCATCAGATTTATGGGTCGTCAACAGGCTGAAAGACACACCGGGCCAGAAATTAGCCCAACATTTAAATGGGTCGCTAAAAGGCTGAAAGATGTACATCCTGAAAATTGGCCCATCCATTAAATGGGCTGTTAACAGGCCAAAATCTCATCGGGCCGATATTGAGCCCAAATATATAGCGGGTTGTTAACGGGCTCGAACTGACTATGGGCTGCAATGGTGTCAAATCTTTAACGGGCTGAATTGGCACATCTCGTATGGGCCGTGGGCTTAAATGGACCTAACACAAGTAGGCCTTATATGGGCCGGCCTGCTAATTTTTACTGGGCCAGCCTTTTTCACCGGAATGGGCCAATGTTGGGCCGTGCCACATGTCGACCTATCATAGGTGTCTCCTGTCCAATGAGTGGATGACATCTGTCCCAACGATGAGCCGACACGTGTTTCCTCTAGCCAATGATGATTTTACACATGGAAAATCCCCATTGGTCGGTGCTGTTGACGGGTTATCGGATCTAAAACCCGACCCGATAGCTTAATGGCGTTCCGTTACGGTGGATGCCACGTGTCGGTCACCCTTGACGAAAGCACTTATGTGACGCGCGATTTATCGTCATGGAAGTGGACACTTCCGTGATGATAATTTTGGTAATGTCATGGAACATTTCTACGACAGCACAGGTATGACTATCTTGATTCTGTCATAAATTTGTCATGGATGTACATGCATGACAAAAAAATGCGACCTACTGTGACAAACATGTATCATCACGGAAGTGTATTTTTTTGTAGTGCATATTTACAAAAACAAAAGAGGTCGAGTTCATACCAGCTTTTCTCATCTCAGTTAGTCCATCATATATCATCATAATTGCCTTTCACTTGCATGACCGAATGATGTGAATAATAATAAGAGTGCACGTGCATTGGACTAAGCTGGAATCTGCGAGCATTCAATAAACAGAAGAAGACAAGGCAATATGGGCTCCTTTGTCAGATAAACAATAATGCATATAAGAGCCACTTCAACAATTTAATCAAGGTCTTCTCCTATTGACCCCCAAAGAAAAGAAAAGAAATAAAACTATTTACACAGGAAAGCTCCCAACAAGCAAAAGAAGAACAGGACATATTTTTGGGTTTTCTTTTTAATTACTACTACAGCATGGAAAGTAAATTAATTAAAAGCTACAACTAATTTTTTGGTTTTTTTCTTAAGGTTCATCAAACACACAAAAGGAAAGCATAAAAGAAAATAAACTAGCATGGATGATACAATGAAAAAGTATGAGCACCGACATCTGGCAATGAGTGTGTGTGTGTGAACATAAATGTAATGTCAGTGAGAAATACGTACTCCCCCAAGCTTAGGCTTTTGTCCTAAGTTGGTCTATGGCCACGGCAGGCCTGGCTGATATCCATAATAATAGTTGGGGTCGTACTGAGATGCAGTGGCTATCGCCTCCTGAGCTGCAGCGTGGCAACGAGCGGCCTCCACTCTCCTCTCGTACTCATCTGCCTCCTCTCTGGTAATAGTATATCCTCCTCTTGCCTGATAATCAAAGAAAGCAGGAGCAGGGAGATTAATATGGACAGCACGACGTCTGTCAAAGATTAGTCGGTACTGGAGAGGTGATTCGTTCCTCTCGAAAAAATGGTGGGAAACCATAGAATCAAAATCTAAATAAGCAGGAGGCAACTCCATGTCTCCTTCACGAACGTCTATCTCAAGAAATTTGGCTAAGCGGGTTGCATAAATTCCTCCAAAGAAATCTCCATTATGTCTATTATGATGCAACCTACGGGCTACAATGGCTCCCATATGATAAGATTGGTCTCCTGACACAGCACTCCTGAGAATGCTAAGGTCAGGGACACACATGTGACATGCTTCATCCTTAGAATTTATGCACCTACCTATGAAGAGAGCAAAATAATGTATAGCAGGAAAGTGAATGCTCCCTATGGTAGCTTGCGTTATATCTCTGGATTCCCCTACAGTTATACTAGCAAGAAAGTTTCTAAATTCAAATTTAGGGGGATCCCTAACACTACCCCATTGTGGAAGTTTGCAAGCAAGAGTGAAATCCTCTAGGTCCATGGTATAAGATCTATCATAAAGATCAAACATGACTGAAGGAGAATTACGTGAAGATGAATACTCAAACCTCCTCACAAAAGAGCTTGTGAGCTCATGATACTGGGGGCATTTGGCTGCCTCAAAGTCCTCAAGATCGGCATTACGCAAATATGCGTTAAATTCTTCTTTAATTCCTGCTTGATCCATAAAATTTTCAGAAGGCCACTCACAAGGACGCACTGGAGTGTCTCTTGGTGGCTCTTCATCAGCATCACGCATTGCAATCCTGGGTCCTTGCTTCTTTGAAGAACCACCTTGGAACATTTTCCTCAACATATTTCTTCCTCTGAAAAATTGTGAAATTTTTTAGTAACTTCAAAATAAAAGTAAACCAAACTCAATAATATTGATAGCAACTACTCCTACAAGTGCCTAGGGCCTATATCATGCATCAAAACTACTTTTGACCATATAAATTTGACATGCAAGCTCAAGAACAGGGTCACCTAAACAACACAAATTTGCAATGAATAAAGCACTAGAACAAAAACTAATTGGACCAATGGAGGAGTCACATACCAAGGAACAATCTCCCCAAGCAGTTTTGTGAGAGGTGCTTTGAGCAAGGAGATAAAAAATGGCAGCAAAACGAGCTTGGACTCGGGTTTGAGTTGGTTTTTCGTGTTTGGGAGAGGAAGATGAAGTGTGTGGCTGGAAGAATAAGTGGAGAAGGGCCACCGTGGGCCCACGAGGCAGGGGGCGCGCCCTCCACCCTCGTGGCAAGGTGGTTGGCCCCCCTGGTGTGTTCTTTGTTCCATAAATCCTCAAATATTCTATAAAAAATCATATTTAATTTTCAGGGCATTTGGAGAACTTTTATTTTCGAGGTATTTTTATATTGCACGGATAATCAGATAACAGACAGAAAATTATTTATTTTTACTTTATTTCAACTAAATAACAGAAAGTATAGAGAGGGTACAGAGAGTTGTGCTTCTAGTTTCATCCATCTCATGCTCGTCAAAAGGAATCCACTAACAAGGTTGATCAAGTCTTGTTAACAAACCCATTCCGATTAACATGAAACCGGAGAAATTTTAAATAACACTAGGTTACCTCAACAGGGATATGCACATCCCCAATAATAAGTATATCATATTTCTTCTTGACAGTAGGAAGAGGAAATTCAAAACATCCAAATATAATCGATGGAATTTTTCCGGTAGAATTGATACTATGAACTTGAGGTTGTTTCCTCGGAAAGTGTACCGTATGCTCATTACCATTAACATGAAAAGTGACATTGCCTTTGTTGCAATCAATAACAGTCCTTGCAGTATTAAGAAAAGGTCTTCCAAGAATAATGGACATACCATCGTCCTCGGGAATATCAAGAATAACAAAGTCCGTTAAAATAGTAACGTTTGCAACTACAACAGGCACATCCTCACAAATACCGACAGATATAGCAGTTGATTTATCAGCCATTTGCAAAGATATTTCAGTAGGTGTCAATTTATTCAAGTCAAGTCTATGATATAAAGAGAGAGGCATAACACTAACACCGGCTCCAAGATCACATAAAGCAGTTTTAACATAGTTTCTTTTAATGGAGCATGGTATAGTAGGTACTCCTGGATCTCCAAGTTTCTTTGGAATTCCACCCTTAAAAGTATAATTAGCAAGCATGGTGGAAATTTCAGCTTCTGGTATCTTTCTTTTATTTGTAATAATATCTTTCATATACTTAGCATAAGGATTTGTTTTGAGCATATCAGTTAATCGCATACGCAAAAAGATAGGTCTAATCATTTCAGCAAAGCACTCAAAATCCTCATCATACTTTTTCTTGGATGGTTTGGGAGGAAAAGGCATGGGTTTCTGAACCCAAGGCTCTCTTTCTTTACCATATTTCCTAGCAACAAAGTCTTTCTTATCATAATGTTGATTCTTTGATTGTGGGTTATCAAGATCAATAGCAGGTTCAATTTCTACATCATTATCATTACTAGGTTGAGCATCATTATGAACATCATCATTATCTTTAGGTTCATTTTCATTGCCAGAGTGTGTTTCAGCATCATACATAGAGATATTATTTGGATTATCAGGTGGTTCAGCAATAGGTTCACTAGAAGTTTGCACAGTTCTATCATTTTTCTTTTTCTTCTTTTTAGAAGAACTAGGTGCATCAATTTTATTTCTCTGAGAATCTTGTTCAATTCTCTTAGGGTGGCCATCAGGATACAAAGGTTCCTGAGTCATTCTACCAGTTCTAGTAGCCACTTTAACAGCATAATCATTTTTCTTACTATTCATCTCATTGAGCAATTCTTTTTGAGCTTTAAGTACTTGTTCTACTTGAGTGGTAACCATAGAAGCATGTTTGCTAAAAAGTTTAAGTTCACCTCTAATATTAGCCATATAATCACCCAAGTATTTAATCATATCAGCATCTTGTTTTAATTGTCTACCAAAATAAGCATTGAAGTCTTCTTGCTTAAACATAAAATTATCAAACTCATCCAAGCACTGACTAGAAATTTTAGTAGGAGGGATTTCAGCTTTATCATATCTATAGAGAGAATTTACCTTTACTACCTGTGTCGGGTTATCGAGGTCTGGAGGTTCTTCAATAAGTAAAGGATCAAGATCATATGTTTCTTCGACAGGCGGTAAATTAAGACCATGTATTTGTTCAATAGGAGGTAAATTCTTAACATCTTCAGCTTTAATACCCTTTTCTTTCATAGATTTCTTTGCCTCTTGCATATCTTTAGGACTGAGAAATAGAATACCCCTCTTCTTTGGAGTTGGTTTAGGAATAGGATCATTAAGTGGAGCAGGAGCTGGCTCAGGAGATGCCCAATTATTTTTATTTGTCAACATATTTGTCGGAGTAATGGGCCACGAGTAGGCTAACCCAGGCCCAGAACCTTTCAAGGCATCGGGGTAGGCTGCACCCCTCAAGACCTCAGGACGAAGAGCCGCCTTCCGAGAGTCGGCTACGAGGCAGCCGACTGCCCACTCGCGGCCGAGTCCGAGGGACGACTTCAGGATGAGCCGACTCCTGACTGGCGACTTCCAGAGAAGCCGGCCTTGGGGAGTCGGCCCGCGACGCCAACAACCCCCATGCCCTCATAAAGAGGGACGGGACGGGGAGTGGCCACAGTAAGGTCCACTCCCACCCCTTTTCCAAGGGCAGGCGTGGCTACAGTACGCCGTACCCACGGAGATCTCCGCGGGGCGCGACACTGTTGCCATGTCGGCCCTGACGTCAGCCCCAGAGGGTGGAGTCCTGTACCCACGACGGCCTGCCGGTATGACCCAGGGACAACGGGTCCCACTAGTCGGCGAGCGTACGGAGGACGGCGAGAGCGCCACCAGTTGGCCCGGTTGGGAGTCGGCCCCCAGGAGTCGGCCGGCCCCTCCCACGGGCCCCACGCGCCATTATCCAGACGCGACAGGGAGTGGCCACAGTGATCGCTCGTCAAATGGCGGGGCTGTCGCCATGACCCCATGACCGAGCCCGCGTCATTAGAGGCACGGCTACAGTAATCTACGGTCGGCAAGACCCGCCCGCGGTGGACGCGGCCTGTCGGCTCCGTACCGAGCCAGTCGGCGGGGCCCAGGAGTCGGCGGATAAGACGGCGGCCAGAGAGACTGACGGCTGGGCCTGTGTCCAGTCGGATTACCATTGTACCCCTGGGGGTAGGCCTATATAAACCCCCCAGGGCACCCATGCAAAGGGTTGGAATCCATTAGCACTAGACCAGATCATATATGAAGGAGAGAGCTAGCCTAGCCTTCTCCTACCTCCAGGAAACAGCTCAAGGAGCAACCATGTACACACTTTTCCATAGTGATCATGCGGAGACCCCGCAGAGCAGCAGTAGGGGTATTATCTCCATTGAGAGCCCCGAAGCTGGGTAAGATTCGCCGGCGTGCATGCCTTCGCCTTATCCTATTTCCAGGCACCGGCGACGTTCTACTCGCCCCCACCATGATAAGCCATCCTTTGGCATATGTCGCACCCAACCCTCGACATTTGGCGCCCACTGTGGGGCCTGGTGCATCATCGTCCGGAGACATGCTCTGGACGGGAACCCTTTTCCTCCCTGGCGAGCGCAGCCAGCCCGACACGCCAGATGGAGTTTGCGCCGACGCGCTGCACGGTGCTGAGATCGCCTGTGCAGCCAGCTGCCTCGCCGATCTTGTCGGCGAGGTTTGCCTCTCCGACGAGCCTGCATCCGACGCAGGCACGGGCGGCCCCGAGAGCCTCCTCGCGGGCCTCCTTGACCAACTCCACGTCACCAGTGAGCCTGCCATGGACTTGGAGTCTGTAGGCTCCACCGACCCGATGCTGGTCGACTCCGACACCGCGTCGCTCGACGCGTTCCCCACCAACGTGGTGGTCTATGATGAGCCGCTCCCTCGTGCGGAGAGCGACGGAAGCAGCATCACAGAGGTGCTCGTCATCAGTCATGACGAGCATCCCGGCGGTGGAGCGCATGACCCACTTGGCGCGGCATTGCTAGACCTGGCCGCGCCCATTCCGGAAGACGCTGACGTGGAAACGCTGGAGGCGCGCCGCCTCCAGCTCGTCGAAGGCGCGAAGAAGCTGGCTAGCATGAGACGCTTGTCAAAAGCCTACCAGCATGAGATGGATCGCGCTGTGGGTGGCTCGCCAGCCCCAGCTGGGCCCAGCCGCCTAGGCGCGGTCCAACAGTGCGGCCAGGCCATCGCCAACCTATTCGGGGCAAATCGCCCTATGTACGCCATGCCTGCGGAGAACATTCGAGCTGCCCAGGCGGCGGCGGATAAGCTGGACAACTTCGAGGGTGAAGAGCGCTGCCTGATGACGGAGCGAGGCCAGCGGCTCCTCGATGCGGCTGCCACGCAGAACGAGGCCGGCTGCCGCACAGAGGCGCCGCAGCGACAAAACAACGACCCGCCTCCACGCCGAGACCTAGGCACGACGTCTCGGACGCCGACTGGCGGCACCCGAGGAAGGAAAGACAAGGATCTGGCTGTCAGCCACGGTCGGACTCGCATTACCATAGAGCGCGACCAAGACGGCCGCCCGAGAGCAGTGGAACGATGGGACAACTTTCCGCCTCCTCTTCCTCGCAAGGAAAGGCGAGTGTCCCCGCCGCCTGTTGACCATCCGACTCTCGGCGACCGCCTTGGCCGCCGAGAGGGAGTCGGAGAAAACGACGCCCGCCACTGGATCGACCGACTTCACCGATCCCTGGCGCTGGAAGAAGAAGACAAGTTGGGTCCGCCTTGTTTCGGGCCCCGCATTCGAGACGAGCCCTTTCCCAAAGGGTTCACACTCCCAAGAGACACGCCCAAGTACACCGGCTCCGTGAAGCCAGAGGACTGGCTGGTTGACTACTCCATGGCCGTCAATATAGCGAACGGCAACAAGTGTGTTGCCGTAAAATACGTTCCACTCATGCTCCAGGGCACGGCCTGGACATGAATGAACAGCTTGAAGCCCCGCAGCATCAACAGCTGGGTCGACTTCACCGATGCATTCGTCCGCAACTTCACAAGCACGTACAAGCGTCCTCCCAAACCTCGCCAGCTTTCCTTGTGCGTGCAAGGCCCCAACGAGTCGACTCGCGACTACCTCACGCGTTGGGCCGAGCTCCGGAACTCTTGTGAGGGCGTGCACGAGGTGCAGGCTATCGAGTACTTCACCGCTGGGTGCAGAGAAGGCACCCTCCTCAAGCACAAGCTCCTTTGCGACGAGCCAGAGACCCTCGACGAGCTGCTAATCATAGCAGACAGGTATGCCACGGCTGACTCCTCCATGAAGGCGGAGATTCAAGTTAGTGCGACTGGCAAAGTGGCCCCTCGGGTTCCTAGAACTTCGGCTGGAGATGCCAGTCGGCGACTGCAGCCAAGCGACCACAAGCGCAAGGCCCCGCAGCCAGCTTCCAGCAGCCGGCAGGTGGCAACAGTCGAAGACCAGCAGCCGGATGGGCAGCCTCCACTCAAGCGACAGAAAGGCAGCAAACCCAATTGGTTGCCGGCTTTCTCATATGAGCAGACTCTGGATGGTCCTTGCAAGTTCCACAGCGGTGCGAAGCCGTCGAATCACACCACCCGGAAGTGCCACTGGCTCACCAGGATCGCCAAAGGAGACGGTCTCCTGCCTCACTCGCCTGCTAGGCAGCAGCCTCCGCCTTCACCCCAGCAGTCGGCTATCAGGCCAGACGGCGCAGTACAAGACGAGTACTCCGAAGAGCACGGAGCCTACATGGTATTTACCAGCATGGCTGATGATCGACGCAGCAGGCGGCTGCAGCAGCAAGAGGTGAATGCAGTAGCATCAGAGACACCAGAATTCATGCACCGGTCCGAGAAGTCTATCAGCTGGAGCAGAGCTGATCACCCAGAGGTGATGCCGAGTCCGGGCTCCTATGCCTTGGTCTTGGATGCCACCTTTGCCACAGATAGACGAGCTGCTCGTTTCTCGCGAGTTCTGATAGACGGAGGCAGCAGCATCAACATCCTGTACAAGGACACCATGGAGAAGTTGGGAATCAAGCAAAGACAGCTTCAGAATAGCCGGACTGTGTTCCACGGCATTGTTCCTGGACTTTCCTGCTCACCAATCGGCAAGATCCTGATTGACGTCCTCTTTGGAGACAAAGATCACTTCCGCCGAGAGTCAGTTTGGTTTGAGGTGGTGGATCTCGAGAGCCCATACCATGCATTACTTGGCCGACCCGCCCTGGCCAAGTTCATGGCGGTCCCCCACTATGCCTACCTCAAGATGAAGGTGCCTAGTTCCAAGGGGATTCTGGCCGTACCCGGCGAATACCGAAAGTCGTCTGCCTGTGCGACTGAAAGTATTCGGTTGGCCGAGTCCCTGGTGATCGTGGCCGAGAAGCAGCTCCTTGACCGGGTCATGGCGATGGCCGGCAAGCAGCTAGAGGTGTCGCCTAACCCCAAGGAGTCGGAGGCTGAGGGTTCGTTCAAGCCGGCCAAAGAGACAAAGAAGATACCCTTGGATCTGGAGCACCCAGAGAGGTACGCTGTCATGGGCGCAAACCTCGACAGCAAATAGGAAGGCGAGCTCGTCGATTTCCTCCGTGAGAATCGGGACATCTTCGCATGGTCCCCCAAAGACATGCCAGGTGTACCAACGGAATTCGTCGAGCACAAGTTACATGTCCGATCTGATGCAAAGCCAGTCAGGCAGCCCTTGCGCCGCCTATCAGAAGAAAAGAGAAGAGTTGTCGGAGAAGAGATAACCCGACTCCTAGCAGCCGGCTTCATTATGGAAGTATTCTTTCTAGAGTGGCTAGCCAACCCGGTCCTGGTACTGAAGAAGAACAAGCAGTGGCGAATGTGTATTGACTACACAAGCCTCAACAAGGCTTGCCCCAAGGACCCATTTGCTTTGCCAAGAATTGATCAGGTGATAGACTCCACAGCCGGATGCGAGCTTTTGAGCTTCTTGGATGCATATTCAGGATATCACCAGATCAAGAAGAACCCGGCTGACAGACTGAAGACCACCTTCATCACACCATTTGGAGCCTTTTGCTACCTAACCATGACGTTCGGCTTGAGGAATGTCGGTGCCACCTTTCAGCATTGCATGTAGAAGTGCCTCCTCAAGCAACTCGGCAGAAATGCCCACGTCTATGTGGACGATGTGGTGGTGAAGACGGAGAAGCATGGAACACTGCTGGAAGACCTCAAGGAGACCTTTGAGAACCTGCGTCGATTCTAGATCAAGCTCAACCCTGAGAAGTGTGTCTTCGGAGTACCAGCCGGCCAACTCCTTGGCTTCCTGGTCTCTGAACGCGGCATAGAGTGCAACCCTGTAAAGATCAAGGACATCGAGAGGATGGAGGTACCCAGCCAACTACTGGACGCGCAAAAATTCACTGGCTACTTGGCGTCCATCAGCCGATTCATCAGTCGGTTGGGCGAGAAAGCTCTCCCCTTATATCAGCTTATGAAGAAGACCACTTTTTTCGAATGGAACCACAAGGCGGACGAAGCCTTTCTCCAGTTAAAGAAGATGGTGACTACTCCACCCGTTCTGGCGGCTCCGACTCCTAAGGAGCCCATGCTCCTGTACATCGCCGACACCAGCCGGGTAGTCAGCACAGTCATTATAGTGGAGCGCAAGGAGGAAGGCAAGGCACTACCTGTCCAGAGACCGGTATATTACCTGAGCGAAGTGCTGTCGACCTCCAAGTAGAACTACCCCCACTACTAGAAGATGTGCTATGGCGTGCACTTTGCCGCCAAGAAGTTAAAGCCTTACTTTCAAGAGCATCCAATCACTGTGATCTGCACGGCCCCACTTGTCGAGATCATCGGAAGCCGAGATGTTTCTGGCCGAGTGGCCAAATGGGCCATAGAGCTGGCTCCCTACACCATCTACTACCAGCCCCGCACCGCCATCAAGTCACAAGCACTGGCCGACTTCCTCGTCGACTGGGCCGAGACCCAGTACCTACCACCAGCGCCCTACTCCACCCATTGGCGGATGCATTTCGACGACTCCAAGATGCGCACCAGCTTGGGAGTCGGCGTTGTCCTCACTTCTCCTAAAGGCGACAAGCTCAAATACGCACTGCAAATCCACTTCGCCGCCTCCAACAACATCACCGAATACGAGGCGCTCATTCACGGGCTCCGGCTTGCCAAAGAACTTGGCATTCGCCAGATCCTGTGTTATGGCGACTCGGACTTAGTGATCCAGCAGTCGTCCAGCGAGTGGGACGCCAAAGATGCAAACATGGCGAGTTACCGTTTCCTCGTGCAGCAACTCAGTGAATATTTCGAGGGGTGCGAGTTCCTCCATGTGCCAAGAAACGACAACGACCAAGCAGATGCCCTGGCATGAATCGGCTCTATCCACCAAGCAATACCATCTGGCATCGCCCTTCAGCGCCTCCTCAAGCCGTCTGTCAAGCCTTCACCAGAATCAGACTCCATCTTTGTGCCGGCTCCCCCTGAAGAAGTCGGATCCGACTCCAGAGCCCCAGCAGACAGTACGAGGATTTTGGCAGATGGCTCCAAAGCCGCCACAGTCGAAGCCGACCCAGGGACTGCAGAACCCAGCCCGGGGACTGCGGCAGCCAGCCCGAAGACTCCAGAACTCGGCCCGAGGGCTGCACCAGTCAGCCCGGGACTTCATTAATCCAGCAAGCAATTGCTGACTCCAGCCCGCCGCCTCCCAGCCCAGCCGCCCTCGTCCAAGTCGCAGTTCTGGCAGTCGAAGAAATAGCAGCACCCTCATGGGCCCGGCCCATCCTCAAATTCCTGGTGAGCAAAGAGCTGCCGACTGATGAAACCTCAGCTCGGCAAGTACAACGCCGAGCGGCAGCCTACACCATAGTCAACAGAGAGCTGGTCAGACGCAGCGTCACTGGTGTCTACCAATGTTGCGTAGAGCCAGAGCAAGGCCAAGCAATTCTCAAAGACATCCATCAAGGCGAGTGCGGCCACCATGCGGCTCAAGAGCACTCGTCGCCAAAGCCTTCCGACACGGTTTCTTTTGGCCAACGGCCTTAGAAGAGGCCAAGGAATTGGTCCAAAAATGCAAAGGGTGCCCGAAGTTCCGCTCCAAGCCACATCAGCCGGCTTCTGCACTCAAGACCATCCCCATTGCCTGGCCCTTCGCAGTTTGGGGCCTAGACATGGTGGGACCATTCAAGACGGCACGAGGTGGCTTAACTCACTTGCTTGTCGCGATGGACAAGTTCACCAAGTGGATAGAAGCGAAGCCAATCAAGAAACTGAATGGTCCGACTGCCGTGACTTTCATCTCCGACATCACAATTCGGTACGGCGTACCACACAGCATCATCACCGACAACGGCACGAACTTTGCCAAAGGCGCCTTGGCCCGTTTCTGCGCGACACAGGGCATCCGACTGGACCTAGCGTCCGTCGCCCATCCACAGTCAAATGGCCAGGTGGAGCGAGCAAATGGCCTCATCCTATCCGGCATCAAGCCCCGACTGGTCGAGCCTCTGGAGCGCTCGGCTGGCTGCTGGCTCGATGAGTTGCCAGCCGTCCTCTAGAGTCTGCGCACGACTCCAAACAAGTCAACCGGCTTCACGCCTTTCTTCCTCGTCTACAGTGCTGAAGCCGTCATCCCAACGGACATAGAGTTCGATTCCCCGCGAGTCACCATGTACACCAAGGAAGAAGCAGAAGAAGCACGTCAAGACGGCGTCGATCTGCTGGAAGAGGGCCGGCTGTTGGCACTCAGCCGGTCCAGCATCTACCAGCAGAGCCTGCACAGATACTACAGCAGGAAGGTCAGGCCGAGATCTTTCCAAGAGGGCGACCTTGTGCTCCGACTGATCCAGCGAACAGCCGGCCAGCACAAGCTGTCGGCGCCTTGGGAAGGCCCCTTCATCGTCAGCAAAGTACTGGGCAACGACTCCTACTACCTGATCGACGCTCAGAAGCCCCGAGCACGCAAGAGGGACGACTCCGGCAAAGAGACAGAGCGGCCATGGAATGCAAATCTCCTCCGAAAACTTTACAGTTAAACGTAGTATGTACCACGCTACCTTTTGTATTAAAAGTACCAAGACTTTGGGCCCCCCGAGAAGAGCTCGGGGACTGCCCTCTTTTATCTATACGATAAGAATTATGCCTTCGAGTATATTACTCTTTGTTATGCCGCTTGGCATCGGGTTCGACTAGTCGGCCTGGGGACTTGCCGCCTTGCACTATGAAAGGCTTCCTGCAGCCAGACAAGTAGTGTGTGGCGCCTAAGCCGTCTCCTGTTAGAAGCCGCGGCTCGCAGAGCGACTGTCTGGTGGGCAGGAGTAAGGAAGAATGGGTGTCCACATGAAAAATGGCTAAGGACTCAAAGCATAAACATAGCTTAAAGCCGGCTTCCAGCCTTTTTTGCAAACCGACTCTTGAACAATCGGCTTGCCGCCTTCTATCCGACTTACTAAACAACTCTAAAACGGCTAAGTACCTGCCTTCCCAAAGTGACCAAGAATTTGATCCAGCAGCAGTCCGCAGAGCGGCTGTCCGACTGACAAAAACGGCAACTGAGGGAAGGCGGCAAAAGAAAAAGCCAAAAGAGCAATGAGCAAAGTTAGAAGTCGGATGAGTATTCACATAACAAAGGCCCTTGGCCGAATCTTTGAGCAGAATTTCAAAATACACCCCGCGGGTGGAATTGTGCAAATTAACAAGTTCTTCAAAGACTATTAAAACAGATAAAACAAAGATAAGGCGGCAGCCTAGGAGGCGGCAGACGGGTTCGGGGGATCGGAGGAGACGGCGATGTTGGATGTTGGGGCGGCCGGCTGGGCGGTCTCGGCTTGATCACCTCCGGCGGCAGTCGGCTCGGGCGGGCACGCTCGTTGCTGGAAGCGCGGTTGAGCTGAGGCTGGCCGTCCGCTCCGTCTTCCGGTGCCTCCGTCTCGCTTCTGTCCTCCGCCTCGTCTTCCTCCTCGACGCTGGAGCCGACCACCTCCTCCGAGTCCTCGTCGTAGTCTGGGTTCATCCCAAACCACTCCGGCGGTACCTCCCCGCCGTCTTCATCCCGCTCGGGGACAAAGATGTTGGTGTCGGTGTACTCGGCGATCGCCACCGCACGCTTGACAAGGGCGTCTTCCGCCGCTGCCAGCTCCGGCTGGGCCTCTGACCGGAGTGTGGCCAGCCGGTCTAGGTCCAGCCCCGGATACCACGCCTTGACAAATTCCAAGGCTCGGCACGCTCCAGCCCGGGCCGAGGAATCCTTCCAGGCCTCAAGACGGTCAGCCGCGACCTCCAGCCAGTCGGTAGTCCGACTAGGGGTGCGCAGAGCCTGCACGTCTGGCCACAGGGCGGCGATCGCTTGGGCGCCGACACGTTGAAGCCGGCGCAGCATCTGGTGGGCCGGCCACAAACGAGCCCTAATGCTCAGAATATGCTCGTCAAGGGTCCGGGGGGCATCGGCGGCGATCTCCGCGCCATCCGCCCTCCGCTCCTCATGGTCAGCCTCGTTAGCTTGAATGGCGGCCTGCGAGTGGCCGGGGAAGAAGTCTACCAAGACGGAAAGAATGAAAAACAAGTCAAAAAACCAGGAGTCGGCTCGACCTATAGTCGGCGGCTCGAAGAAGAAAAGCAAAGAAGCTCACCGTCGACGAGGTCCTCGATCTCGTGGAAGCCGGAGGCCAGCATTGCCTCCTTGTCAGTCCAGGAGGAGCGCTCGCTCGCGAGCTCGGCCAGGAGGGCGGCCTCCGCCTCTTCTGCCTTCTTCTGCGTCTTCTTAAGCAGCTCCTTCTGCTCTGCCAATTGTGCGGCCAGCAGATCACGCTCTGCAGCGAGCATGCTGCACTCCTCCCCCTTAGCGCGCAATGCGGTATTGGCTTCGCTCAGCTGCTGTTGAAGAGTGGCGTTGGCCTCTGAAGAGAAAGAAGAAGGAGGGTGTTAGGTCATCAAGAAAGAAGGTCGTCGGGGAGATCCGGCCCGACTGCTCGGCAGTCGGCCCGAATCTCAGGGACTACAGCCCGCGGGTGCGCCAGCGCGCCCCCGCAAAGAAGAAAAAGGACTCACTCCGGCTCTCCGACAAGTCGGCGGTCCTCTTGCCCAGCTCTTCAACATTGCGGTTGAAGGTGGTGACACGGAGGTTGTGATAGTCCTGTGACAAGTATTTCAGACAAAAGTTTTTTTTTCGAGAAAATGCAAAAGACTTTTGCATTTCATTGTATTGAAAAGAAGGGGTTTGGTACAATCCTCCTAGGAGGTAGATTTACAAGGTGAGTACAGGCACACTAGTGAACATCCCAGGTCTGTGGCAACATAGCCCGGAGCCCGAAGGCTCCCGCTCTGGCCCAGAGTGCGGCCTCTTCCTTAATCCTAGCAGTTAGGGAGGTAACCGACGGTGGTGTGCCTTCAAACACGCATCCATTGCGATGCTTCCAGATCATCCAAGGGACGAGCAAGGCAGCGGAGGCCAATCCCTTGTGCATAGGTTTAGGGGTGTCATGTTTTGCAGAGCGCCACTAGTCGTGGAGAGTGGCACCATCAGTGGGCAGCAGGCAGGAGAGGCGTATCCATGAGAGGATCTTGTGCCACACTACGCGGCTGAAAGGGCACTCCAGGAGTAGATGGTGAATCGTCTCCGGGGCCTGATCGCAAAGTGGGCAGCGCTGTGGGTGCGGCAGGTTGCGTCGCGCTAGGCGGTCAGCCGTCCAACACCGGTCGAGGTTGGCAAGCCAGTGGAAGAAGCATACCCTAGGCGGTGCCCAGCACTTCCATGTAAGCTTCCAAGCCTGGCATCTGGTTGAGCCATGAAAAGTGGCAAGGTATGCAGACTTGGCAGAATACTCGCCGTTCGCGGTCCACTTCCAGCGAATGCGGTCTGGTGCGTCGCTGAGGGCAGTTTCGGCGAGCATGTGCCAAAGGCGTAGGTATTCTCCAATCTCTGGGATGCCAATCATGCCGTGGATGTCTGTGGCCCATTGGTTCGCATGAAGGTCGTCCGCAACAGTTCTGGACTTGCGACGTGTTTGGGGATGAGAGCATAAAGGAGAGGCGCGATCTCGCGAACCGCACGCCCGTTGATCCATCTGTCCTCCCAAAACAGGGCGTGTTGGCCATCGCCAATAGTCATGGTAGTGGAGGCGAAGAAGAGCGCGCGCTCCTCAGGCGCGAATTGCAAGTCAAGGCCGCTCCAGGCCCTGCTATCGTCAACTCGGCTGAGCCATTGCCACCGCATGCGAAGGGCGAGGCCAGTGCGCTCGAGGTCATGAACGCCGAGGCCGCTGAACTGGATAGGCCGACAGACACGCCGCCAGTTGACGTGGCAATTGCCGCCATTGGCCTCGGCGCGGCCAGCCCAGAGGAATCCTCTTTCAATCTTCTCCAAGAGTTTGATGGTCTTCTTTGGCGGCGCAAGCACAAGTAGCTGATGTATGGGGATCACGTTCAAGACCGCCTTGACGAAGGCAAGGCGGCCGGCTTTGTTCATGAGCCAAGCTTTCCAGGAGGGTAACTTCCCAGCGACTTTGTCGACGACGGGTTGGAGCTGGGCGGTAGTGGGGCGACGCAGCGTGAGCAGGATGCCCAAGTAAGTGAGCGGGAATTCGACGATGGGGCATCCCAGGTGCACGACAACATGAGCAGCATCCACGGTGTCGCAGCAAATGAGGGCCGCAACGCTCTTCTGGAAGTTCACGTGCAGGCCGGAGGCACGCCCAAAGAGCTGCAAGATCTCCTTCACCGCCACAATATCATCCGGCGAGGGGTGGCATAGGAGAATTATGTCGTCGACGTAAAGGGATATGGTAGGAATGGCGCGGCGCGGGTGGAGCTGCTGCATGACCCGGAGCTCGATCGCGCGATGGAAGAGCCTGCCCAACATATCGACAGCCAGGACGAAGAGCTGCGGGGAAACTGGATCACCTTGGCGCAGTCCACAGCGGTGCCAAATCGCTGGTCCGGGGTTGCCGTTGAGGAGAACCTTGGTGTTGGCCGACGACAGGAGAAGGGCGATCCAATCAAGGAAGCGGTTGCCGAAGCCATGGCATCGCAGCACCTCAAACAGGAAAGGCCACGAGACGGAGTCGAAAGCCCGCGCCAAGTCAAGCTTCAGAAGCACGCGAGGGGCACCAAGTTGATGCAAAAGCCGCGCGGATTGACGCACAAGGATTAAGTTGTCGTGAAGACTTCGCCCGGGGATGAACGCGTTCTGGACGTTGCTGACAAGATTGTTGAGCTTGGGGGCTAGGCGGAGCGAAAGCAGCTTGGCCAGGACCTTGGCAACAATGTGAATTAGGCTTATGGGCCTATAATCCCCCAGGCCATTGGCATCGGCGCACTTGGGGAGGAGCGTAATTAGCGCCTGGTTAAGGAAGCTAAACCTGCGGCCACGCAGCGCATAAACCTGGTCAAAGACACATCGGAGGCCGTGCTTGATGACCGGCCAGCAGGAGCGGAGGAACTCCGCGGTGAAGCCGTCCGGGCCGGGCGCCTTGCGAGACGGCAAGCTTTTGATGCCTTGCCAAATCTCATCTTCACTGAATGGCGCGTCGAGGTCCTCCAGGTTTGAGGGCTCAATGAACTGCGACAGGTCAATGGTGCAGTCACGTGGCACGTCCGTCCCAATCCGGCTGTCGAAGTGCTCGAATGTGGCCGCGGCCATGTCGCTGGGATCAGTGAGCACGGCGCCATCGACAGAGATGCCGATCCACTTCTTCTGCTTGCGGTACGTGCACAGGCGATGGTACAACATGGTGTTCGCGTCGCCGTCTTTGAGAGATGCAATGCGTGCGCACTGCCGGGCGATCGTCCGCTCAAGGGAAGTAAGGCCAAGGTAGGAGAGCTTGATCTGACGATGCAGCCAGTCTTCATGCGGTGATAGGGCGCACTGTTCTTGCACGGCGTCGAAGCGGAGCAGCAGCTCGCGAGAGATCGCAAGCTGGTCTCGCACGTTACCAACGGAACGTGCGCTCCAGCTGGTGAGTTTACGCGCTGTGGCCTGCATGCGCCGTTTGAAACGCCAGAACGGATCGGCGTCATCCACCGAATACCACGAGGTCGCCGCGATCTCTGGGAAACCGGCGAGGCGAGTCCAGTACTCCTCAAAGTGGAATCGTCGGCGCTGATGGGAGAGGCGAGCAATCGAGCAAAAGGGGGGAGTGATCCGAGACGACCGAGCCGAGGCAACGCAGGTGGCATTCGACGTGAAGCTCATCCCAGTCCGTGGAACACAGTACCTGATCGAGATGGACCAAGGTGGGCAGGCTCTGCTCATTGGACCACGTATAGCGCCGGCCGCTGAGGTAAATCTCCTTGAGCGCGAGGTCGTTGAGGACGCGTCGGAAACGCCCCATCATTCTCCGATTGAGATTTCCGTTGTTCTTGTCCTCATCACGGTAGATCATATTGAAGTCTCCGCAGATGAGCCATGGACCGGGGCAGGCATTGCGGATGTCGCGGATCTCCTGCAGAAAAGCGATCTTGGCATTGTTGTCCTGGGGGCCATAGACGATAGAGAGCCACCACGGCACGCTTGTGCCACCAAGGGTCGTAACCCGGGCGGAAATGGTGTTGGTGGTGAACATCGGGTCCGTGATCGACACGTCCCGGCTCTTCCACGCCAGCAGGATCCCGCCACGGGTGCCGCTCACTGGGAGGTAAACATATTCATCAAACTCAGATCCCAACACCTCAAGGACAGTCGACGAGTAGACGAATTCCATTTTAGTCTCTTGGAAGCAAGCGATCGAAGCGCTGGAAGTTACAACAAGCGAGCGAACTGCCGTACGTCTGGCACGGGCGTTGAGGCCGCGAGCGTTCCAATTGATGATTTTGAGGCCGTGATCCATTAGGAAGAGGTCGACGAATGGGCATGCATCGGTGCGGCTAGGCCTCGATCAGGCTGCCCGAGATCACCGTGGTGACAGGCGCCGTGGACGGGTCAGCGGGTAGCACACGACCTATAAGCGCGGCAATGGCCGTCAACACGGCATGAGAAAGGGGCGCAGCAAAGACCCCATCGTATGCCTTCATGGCCTCGGCGGAGATCACTTGATCGGTGCCGATGATGCCAAGGGTGCGCAGTATCTGGACCTGCGCACGGCGCTCAGCGGTGGGCGGCACGCTAGGCTTGGTCTTCGCAGTAGTGGCAGATCGTCCGCGGCATGGCGACAAGTTCAGGGGCTGCCGGTGTCATTTGCGTGCAAGGTTGGGCAGGGCAGAGCAAGTCTGCTTTGTTGCCGCTGCGAGGAAGTCTCCAAGGGTCCAGGAGCTGACAGGGGCCGGTTGTCTGGTGCGTCGCAGAGTGATTGGCGGTGTGGCAAAATGCCCTGCGCTGCGCATCTGAGGCGCATGGGACACAGGGGTGGATTGCAGCGTTGACGGGCTTGGGGGAGCAGGCCTGCTGGCATG
The DNA here is from genome assembly GCF_002162155.2 of Triticum dicoccoides. Taxonomy (NCBI): domain Eukaryota; kingdom Viridiplantae; phylum Streptophyta; class Magnoliopsida; order Poales; family Poaceae; genus Triticum; species Triticum dicoccoides. Next base: position 402,298,190 of record NC_041384.1, on the reverse strand, counting down.
AGCATCAGGAGGCGTGGGCCTTTGCAATATGCGTCTGGGTTCCTGGGCCGCCGGGGAGGGGCAGCCCAAATCAGCGTCCCCGATGGCGGCGGTAGGATGGGGCGCAGGCGCGATGAGTTGCACCATATGATCCACGTCCCGCGTAGCCGAGGAGGGGCTGGCATGCAGCTCAGACAGGGCCACGGGGGTGGACAAGGGTGCAGCATCACGCGTCGCAGTGGCGGTGCCGGCCTGCAAAGTGGCGGGGCCGGCATGCAAAGCAGCAGGAACTTCATTGGCCACCGAAGCTGACGAGGGCAAAGCATCGCTTTGCCCCGACAGCGGATCAGCCTCGGGAGCCACAGGAAGAGGGGCCGGGACCTCACTGGCAGAGGATGAGCTGTCCGGATCCCCAAGCACGCAAGCATTGGCCAAGGTGGGTCCATCACCAGTTTGGATGTCTCCCTGCGCGCATGGCGACACGCAAGACTGGGCCGTTATGGGCCCGACTGCAGGAGGAGGAGTGTGGGCGGGCGCCAATTGGTTGTTGCCAGCTGTCGAGGTGGCAAGCACCACCGCAAGGGTGGGCGACCCGGTCAGCCTGGGATCCGCTGGAGCTGCAGCTTTGGCCAGCGCAGCCTGAATCCTGGCCCGCTTTTTCTTTCCGCCCCGCTTTCCTCTTTTGGCTTTGCGACTAGGGGGGTGGGCCCCCGCATGCGGCCATGCATCCATGCATCTGGCACGGGACGGTACTGGCGGAGGCGCATGAGCAGCCGCGGCGGCGCGGGATGCCAGCCAGCCAGGGTCGACCGCCACGCCATCGGCCCGTAGGCGACCTCTGGAGCAAGTCCAGCCAGCGGAGTCAACCGCCATGCCGTCGGCGCGTCCGTCAGGGGCAGAGGTTGGCCGGCGACGTTTCCGGCCACGGCGGCGTTGCTGCCCGCGTCCGTGGCCACGGCTAGCGGCGTCGTGCGCGCTGCCACGCGCATCGCCATCGCCATTGCCATCGCCATTGACAGCGTCATCAGCCACCCTAGGAAGTGCAGCGGACCTCACTAGCCGGATGGAGATGGGGTACTCCAGAGTGTGGACGGTCGGAGGCTGGTCAGGGCGGATGCCGGGGACTTGCTCGACAATCTCCAAGATGGCATGCCGGCGAATGGAGGCCAAGTCCCACACGCGCCTGGTGAGCCGGAATGTGGCCAGGTCAGCACGAGAACGCGTATCCGGGTGCAGCCGCTCAACCCAACAGCCAGCCCCAAGGATGTGCTCGGCCGTGGCTAGGTGCCATGCCTGCGCCGGGATGCCGCCGAGCTCGAACTGCACAGAGTATGCAAAGCTCCCAGCAGTGGCGTGGGCGAGCTTGCACCAAGGGCGGAGCAGCAGGGTAAAGTGGGCAGCGTTGATGAGGTGGTCGCCGGCCATCCGGTCCATGAGCAGCCGCGAGGAGAAGATAATGAGAAAATCCTCCGGGGCGTGCTTGTGCACAGTGAAGTCGCCAGGCAGCAGGTCAAACATGGCATGCAAGGTTGCCTCCACGTCGGCCGGGGAGACAGAGGGCCTGGTGCCGGTGATGGTGGCCACCATGCCGCACGCAAGAACCTCCTCCGCCTCCTCCATCTCGATGGACCGAGCAATGGTGACACGCACTGACGCAGAGGCGGGCGGCGGGGGCGGCGGTGGGGTGCTGCGCGGCGGAGCAGCGTCACGGGGGAGTTGGGGAGGGGGGTTGTACGGCGGGGTGCCTGGTGCTGCGCGACGGTGAGCCGCCGGAGGCTGCGCACGGTAGTCACCAGGCAGCAGCTGGATTCGTGGCCGGAGATGAGGCAACGACGGCAGCGCACGGGGTTGGTGTAGGCCCGTACCTGATGCCCGGCCTCCAGGCACCTGAAGCACAGGCCGGCGACCTCCTCGGGCGACGGGCTGCGACGACAGCGATGGGAGGGAGCGGTGGCCGCGCGTCGTGCGCGCGGGCGACGGTTCCTCCACCGCGGCTGCTGGAATCCATCGGCGTCGAGCACAGGGCCTCCATTGACGCGGTGGACCTCCGAGCGTGGTCCCAGGCGAGCGGCGGCCGGAACGCGGGCGGCCGGCGCGGTCGAGCGGAGCGGCACCAGGGCCGAGGAAGCAGGGGCCGGGCGCGGCGCGACCGGTGAGGGGGGAGCGTGGGGCCGGCGGGGTGCTGACGACCTCGCGGTAGGAGCGTGAGTCAGAGGACTCACCCGCAAAACCGCTCCAGCGGATGCGACCGTCGGGGCTGGAGTCGCCGGAACGGGCATGAGCGGAGGCCATGGCTAGGGGGGAAGGGAAGGGTAGGGAAGGAGGGCTACCGGTGGGGATTCGACGGCGGCGAGGCTAGTGGGGGGCTAGGCTAGGCTAGGGAGCGGGTAGGGGAGCGGGACTGCTTCAGACAAAAGTCAGTACCTAGAACTCGCTAATTGGAGTTCCGGGCCGCCTGCTCAGCAGCCGGCCCGAAACTCGGGGACTACACCCAGTGGGTGCGCTAGCGCGCCCCCACAGAGAGGAACAAGAAAACAAAGACAAAGGAGAAAGCATACCCGGATGGCTGCCTGCGACGCCAGGTGCGCCTTGGTGCAGTTCTGGATAGCGTCGCTCTCAGCTCGCAGCTTTGTCTGGACATCCAGAAGCGCCTGGTTCAGCGGGCCCGTGCCGCCTCCTCACACCCACCCAATGGGCTCGGCGCATGTCGCTTCGGCATCTGGATCGTCGAGCTGGCGGTGCCAGTCTCCAAGGGGTGTGGCGCCGAAGTCGCCTTCTCAAGACAGCGGTGCGTTGGCGAGCCAACTTGAAGGAGTAGCCTTGCCACGGCCTCATCTTCAGTCGGCGGCAAGGGCGGGTCTGCCGGCTGTTTGCCTTGCGCGCTCCTAGACGGCGGCGGGGGCGGCAGTGGCGGCACGACCGCGTCCGGCATGGAGGCGTCGCCGCTGCTTCTCTCCACGATCAGGAGCTCGCCGCCGGCTTCCCCTGACTGCCCCGTGAACTCCGGGGGCGGCGGCACAGAGTTCAGAGGGGTGACGAACACCGCCGGCTGCCGATGCGCAACTTCCTTAGCCTGTCGCCTTGCCGCAACGGCGGCCTCGGCCTCCTCCGGCTTTTTCAGGGCGGAGGCCTCCGCCTTCTCGGCCTTCGCTTTCTCCCGGCAGGCGGCCTCTTCCTCTTCGCGCTTCTCCTGCACGTTCCGCTCTGTCGCCTCCCGGAGGTCGGCGGCGGGGTCAATCCGCCGAGTAGTGGCAGACGTCTCCGCCGACCCCATAACGGAGGCGGCGGCAACCCTCTCAAGAGTGAGGGGAGCCCTGAAGTGAGGGAAGCATATGAAAGACTCGGACAAGATCAACAAAGAGAAAATAAAGATAAGGGACGGAGGCGCTTACGCAGAGACCAGCGGCGGCTTCTTCACTTCCTTGCGAAAGCGGTTGGCTTTCACGGCCGCCTCTTCCCGCTTGGTCACGGCGGCCGCTCCCTTAAACTTCTTCGACTGGCCACCAAGCGTACTCGGCCCGGCCCGGCGCTTCTTCGCGCCGCCTTGAGCGTCCAAGACGGCGGAGGAACTCACGCCTGGCTGGCCAGCCTTTGGCTGGTGACGCGGGGTGACTTCCCCCTCAGCATCGTCATCAGGCCAGTTGGCGAAAGTGGCCGTAGGCCTGGAGCCGCCTGCTTCCCCTCCTCCTCCCTCTGCGTCGGCCTCCATGGCCGCCGCCCCCAAGTCAGGATCGTCGATGTCGCTCTCCGCCCGATCGGGGACAAACTGCCGAGTCGGCCCCATGGTGCCGACCGAAGGAGGGACGAGAGGGTTCTGATTCAGAACCAAAAACGGTCAGACTGGACAAGTCGGACTCGGCAACAAAAGAAACAGAAGAAGAGGGAAGACGACTTACAATAGGCGGGGGGTTGGCGCGTGAGTACAGCTCCTTGCCGAATCGCCAATCCACCGAGAGACCGCAGTTCGCGATGTAGTTCACCGTGTTCGCTACCTCCATGTGAGGCTTGTCCTTGGAACACATCCGACTCGGGTCCCGATGACCGCTCATCTGGCAGATCAGGTGAGGTCGGCCTTGGAGTGGGAGGACTCGACGCGCCACGAAGGCGGCCAGCAAGTCAGCCCCGGTCAAGCCCTCTGACTGCGTCAGCACTCGGAGTCACGCGACGGCGGCGGCACCAGCAGGAGACAATGTCTTGGCTCGGTGTGACCAGCTGGGGAGCCTTCCAGCCGGTGCCCCGGCTTCGTAAGCCGGCAGGTTGACCCAGTCGCCTTCTGGGGTGACGTTCTTCACATAAAAGTAGGACCGCTGCCACATCTTCACCGACTTAATCAGCGCGATGGTGGGAAAAGGGTTGTCGGCCACTGATCTTCGCATCGCGATAAACGCCCTGCACTGGGCCGGCACGCCGGCGACGTGTGTGCCAAGCTTGGACTGGAAGAACTCACCCCAGAGCTCGATGGTGGGGAGGACGCCGAGGAAGCCTTCGCACAGGGTGGCGAAGGCAGCCAGCAGCACCACCGTGTTCGGAGTAAGTGGTGCGGCTGGAGCCCGTGGAACTCCAAGAAGGAGCGGAACAAGCCGCTCGCCGGCAGCCCCAGGCCACGCATAAGGTGCGAGCGGAATATGACCCGCTCGCCCTCCTCCGGCGCCGGCGATATTTCCCCCTCCAGCGCGAGGCGGACCCGCACTAAGCCCCTGCCGGGCAGCCGCCGTGTCTTGTGGAGGATCTCGACATCGTCGTCATTGACCTCGGAGCCGTCCCACACTCCGGAGCGCACAGCAGGAGGCGCGGCGGCGGAGGAAAATCTCATCGCTGCGGGCGCGGCGTGGTTCAGAGCAGCGGCGGCGAGAGGAAGAAGAAGCAAGAAGGAGCGTAAGGGAGTAGGGAGGATGGGCGTGCGTGCTTCGCCGCCCCCCCCTCCCCCTTCCCCCCGCCTACTTGTAGGCTCGTGGGCTGAGAAGCCGAGGGGGCGGTCGTGGGATTAACTGCGCCCAGGACCCCACGACCCCCACAATTTACCACACGAAGTTACCACGTGCAATAACCGCGCGGGAACCCCAACCGTCCGCACGGCCACAACGGATATGTTCACATGCCGAGGCGCGGTAGTGGCGGGCCCGCCTGTTGGCCTGTCCCGTCGCGCGCGTGGGTGGGCAGACTAGCTCAGCCACGTGGCGCCTCGCGACAGGTCCACAACGGGCGGCCACCCGGAAGCTTATCAGGCACGCCGCCTGGACTCCGCCGCGGCGTTCAAACTTTTTAGGGGCAAGTCGGCCTTAAGCAAGTCAGGCTCCAACTAGTCGGCTTGACAGAAGACGGCTAGCGAGGCCCAGATCCAACCACCGGAAAGAAGAAACTGTTGAGGCTCCTCGACATATCGCCCTCGGTACCTCACCAGCTTCGGGGACTACTATCAGAGTAATGGGCCACGGGTAGGCTAACCCAGGCCCAGAACCTTTCAAGGCATCGGGGCAGGCTGCACCCCTCAAGACCTCAGGACGAAGAGCGGCCTTCCGAGAGTCGGCTGCGAGGCATCCGACTGCCCACTCGCGGCCGAGTCCCAGGGACGACTTCAGGATGAGCCGACTCCTGACTGGCGACTTCCAGAGAAGCCGGCCTTGGGGAGTCGGCCCGCGACGCCAACAACCCCCATGCCCTCATAAAGAGGGACGGGACGGGGAGTGGCCACAGTAAGGTCCACTCCCACCCCTTTCCAAGGGCAGGCGTGGCTACAGTACGCCGTACCCGCGGAGATCTCCGCGGGGAGCGACACTGTTGCCATGCCGGCCCTGACGTCAGCTCCAGAGGGCGAAGTCCTGTGCCCACGACGGCCTGCTGGTACGACCCAGGGACGACGGGTCCCACTAGTCGGCGGGCGTACGGAGGACGGCGAGAGCGCCACCAGTCGGCCCGGTTGGGAGTCGGCCCCCAGGAGTCGGCCGGCCCCTCCCACGGGCCCCACGTGCCATTAACCAGACGCGACAGGGAGTGGCCACAGTGATCACCCGCCAGACGGCGGGGCTGTCGCCATGACCCCATGACCGAGCATGTGTCATTAGAGGCACGGCTACAGTAATCTACGGCCGGCAAGACCCGCCCGCGGCGGACGCGGCCTGTCGGCTCCGTACCAAGCCAGTCGGCGGGCCCCAGGAGTCGGCGGATAAGACGGCGGCCAGAGAGACTGATGGCTGGGCCCGCGTCCAGCCGGATTACCATTGTACCCCTGGGGGGTAGGCCTATATAAACCCCCTAGGGCACCCATACAAAGGGTTGGAATCCATTAGCACTAGACCAGATCATATAGGAAGGAGAGAGCTAGCCTAGCCTTCTCCTACCTCCAGGAAACAGCTCAAGGAGCAACCGTGTACACACTTTGCCATAGTGATCATGCGGAGACCCCGCAGAGCAGCAGTAGGGGTATTATCTCCACGGAGAGCCCCGAAGCTGGGTAAGATTCGCTGGCGTGCATGCCTTCGCCTTATCCCGTTTCCAGGCACCGGCGACGTTCTACTCGCCCCCACCATGATAAGCCATCCTTTGGCATATGTCGCACCCAACCCCCGACAATATTATTCAATAAGATTTCAGCTTCATCTGGTGTTCTTTCCCTGAAAAGAGAACGAGCACAACTATCCAGGTAATCTCTGGAAGCATCGGTTAGTCCATTATAAAAGATATCAAGTATTTCATTTTCCTTAAGAGGATGATCAGGCAAAGCATTTAGTAACTTGAGAAGCCTCCCCAAGCTTGTGGGAGATTCTCTTCTTAAGTGGCTTGTTTCTTATGAGCAGGGAAATATTTAGCAGAGAAGTACTAAATCATATCCTGGGGACTACGCACACAACCAGGATCAAGAGAATTAAACCATATCTTAGCATCACCCTTTAATGAGAATGGAAATATTTTAAGGATATAAAAGTAGCGAGATCTCTCATCATTAGTGAACAGGGTAGCTATATCATTTAATTTAGTAAGATGTGCCACAACAGTTTCATAACCATGAAAAGGATCAGATTCAACCAAAGTAATTATATCAGGATCAACAAAGAATTCATAATCCTTATCAGCAACACAGATAGGTGAAGTAGCAAAAGCAGGGTCAGTCTCATCCTAGCATTTAGAGATTGCTTATTCCATTTAGCTAATAACCTTTTGAGTTCATATCTATCTTTGCCGGCTAAAATAGCTAAAGAAGCTTCTTGATCAAATAAATAACCCTCAGGAATAACAAGTGATTCTTCATCATCATTTTCATCTTCATAATCAGATTCAATATTTTCAATCTCTCTAGCCCTAGCAAGTCGTTCCTCAAGAAAATCACCAAGTGGCATAGTAGTATCAGGCATAGAGGTAGTTTCATCATAAGTATCATGTATAGCAGAAGTAGCATCATCAATAACATGCGACATATCAGAACTAATAGCAGAAGCAGGTTTAGGTGTCGCAAGCTTACTTATAACAGAAGGTGAATCAAGTGCAGAGCTAGATGGCAGTTCCTTACCTCCCCTCGTAGTTGAGGGATAAATTGTTGTCTTAGCGTCTTTCAAGTTCTTCATAGTGTCCAGCAAATATAAATCCCAAGTGACTCAAAGAATAGAGCTATGCTCCCTGGCAACGGCGCCAGAAATTAGTCTTGATAACCCACAAGTATAGGGGATCGCAACAGCTTTCGAGGGTAGAGTATTCAACCAAATTTATTGATTCGACACAAGGGGAGCCAAAGAATATCTCAAGTATTAGCAGCTGAGTTGTCAATTCAACCACACCTGGAAACTTAGTATCTGCAGCAAAGTGTTTAGTAGCAAAGTAATATGATAGTAATGGTAATTGTAACAAAAGAGTAACGAAAGCAAAGTAATGTTTTTGGTATTTTGTAGTGATTGTAACAATAGCAACGGGAAAGTAAATAAGCGTAAACCAGTATATGGAAAGCTCGTAGGCATTGGATCAATGATGGATAATTATGCCGGATGCGGTTCATCATGTAACGATCATAACATAGGGCGACACAGAACTAGCTCCAATTCGTCAATGTAATGTAGGCATGTATTCCGAATATAGTCATACGTGCTTATGGAAAAGAACTTGCATGACATCTTTTGTCCTACCCTCCTGTGGCAGCGGGGTCCTAATTGAAACTAAGGGATATTAAGGCCTCCTTTTAATAGAGAACCAGAACAAGGCATTAGCACATAGCGAATACATGAACTCCTCAAACTACGGTCATCACCGGTAAGTATCCCGATTATTGTCACTTCGGGGTTAACGGATCATAACACATAATAGGTGACTATAGACTTGCAAGATAGGATCAAGAACACTCATATATTGATGAAAACATAATAGGTTCAGATCTGAAATCATGGCACTCGGGCCCTAGTGACAAGCATTAAGCATAGCAAAGTCATAGCAACATCAATCTCAGAACATAGTGGATACTAGGGATCAAACCCTAACAAAACTAACTTGATTACATGATAAATTTCATCCAACCCATCACCGTCCAGCAAGCCTACGATGGAATTACTCACGCACGGCGGTGAGCATCATGAAATTGGTGATGGAGGATGGTTGATGACGACGACGACGAATCCCCCTCTCCAGAGCCCCGAACGGACTCCAGATCAGCCCTCCCGAGAGGTTTTAGGGCTTGGCGGCAGCTCCGTATCGTAAAACGCGATGATTTCTTCTCTCCTATTTTTTTCTCCCCGGAAGCAGTTATATAGAGTTGGAGTTGGAGTCGGGGGCTTCCAGAGGGCCCACGAGGTAGGGGGGCGCGCCCTCTAGGGCGCGCCCCCCACCCTCGTGAGAAGGGTGTGGACCCCCTAGTCTTCATCTTTGGCGAGAATTTTTTATTATTTATTGTAAGATATTCCATGGAGTTTTAGGTCATTCCGAGAACTTTTGTTTTCTGCACATAAAACAACATCATGGCAATTCTGCTGAAAACAGTGTCAGTCCGGGTTAGTTCCATTCAAATCATACAAGTTAGAGTCCAAAACAAGGGCAAACGTGTTCGGAAAAGTAGATACGTTGGAGACGTATCACCTACTAGATTGATCTTTCTTGCAATGGGAGAAGTGCTTCGCTTTGGGTTCAATCTTGCGGTGTCCTTTCCCGGTGACAGTAAGGGCAGCAAGGCACGTATTGTATTGTTGCCATCGAGGATAACAAGATGGGGTTTTCTTCATATTGCATGATCTATCCCTCTACATCATGTCATCTTGCTTAAGGCGTTACTCTGTTTTTAACTTAATACTCTAGATGCATGCTGGATAGCAGTCGATGAGTGGAGTAATAGTAGTAGATGCAGGCAGGAGTCGGTCTACTTGTCTCGGATGTGATGCCTATATACATGATCATACCTAGATATTCTCATAACTATGCTCAATTCTGTCAATTGCTCAACAGTAATTTGTTCACCCACCATAGAATACTTATGCTCTTGAGAGAAGCCACTAGTGAAACCTATGGCCCCCGGGTCTATCTTTATCATATTGATCTCCTACTACTTATTTACTTTGCCTTTATTTTACTTTGCATCTTTATCATAAAAATACCAAAAATATTATCTTATCATATCTATCAGATCTCACTCTCGTAAGTGGCCCTATAGGGATTGACAACCCCTATTTGCGTTGGTTGCGAGGATTTATTTGTTTTGTGCGGGTACGAGGGACTCGCGCGTAGCCTCCTATTGGATTGATACCTTGGTTCTCAAAAACTGAGGGAAATACTTACGCTACTTTGCTGCATCATCCCTTCCTCTTCGGGGAAAACCAACGCAGTGCTAAAAGAGGTAGCAGTGTTATTCGTCGCAAGTTTCTTCATTCTAACAATCTTTCTGAGTTTCTTGACTTGACTGATATTCATGGACATCTCATTTGCCCATATGCAAAATAGGTCGAACATTGGATCTAAGCCTCTTACAGCAGGACCTACATGTGCAAGACCAAATTATAAGAAACCTAAATATTAGAATGATTCCTGCAACAACACAATAATGTGTGATGTCTACTATGCAACTTTATTCTTGTAGACACGTGTTGGACCTCCAAGCGCAGAGTTTTGTAGGATAGTAGCAATTTTCCCTCAAGTGGATGACCTAAGGTTTATCAATCCGTGAGAGGTGTTGGATGAATATGGTCTCTCTCAAACGACCCTGCAACCAAATACAAGAAATCTCTTGTGTCCCCAACACACCCAATACAATGGCAAATTATATAGGTGCACTAGTTCGGCGAAGAGATGGTGATAAAAGTGTAATATTGATGGTAGAGATGTATTTTTATAATATGAATAAATAAAAACAGCAAGGTAGCAAATAGTAAACGGGCACAAAGAACGGTGTTGCAATGCTTAAAAACAAGGCCTAGGGTCCATACTTTCACTAGTGCAATCTCCCAACAGCGCTAACATAGTTGGATCATATGATTATCCCTCAAAGTACAGCAAAGAATCACTCCCGAGTTCCTATTAGCGGAGAAAAAAGGTAGGAATTGTTTCTAGGGTGCAAAGCCACCTCAAAGCTATTCTTTCCGATCAATCTATTCTAGAGTTCGTACTAAAATAACACAAAGCTATTGTTTCCGTTCGATCTATCCTAGAGTTCGTACTAGAATAGCACCAAAGCAGATTCATATTCATAATACTCAATCCACACAAAGAACTATAAAGAGATCCCAAAGTTTCCGTCAGAGAAAAACGTGCATCAACCCCTATGCATAGATTACCCCAATATCACTGCGGGAATCTGCGAGTTGAATGCGATAACATATATCAAGTGAATCAATAAGATACCCCTATTGTCACCTCAAGTATTCATACCGCAAGACATATATCATGTGTTCTCATCTTGCCGACAAGACAAAACTTCAAAGCGTAAAGATTCAATTCATCACAACAAGAGTATAGATGGGAGAAACATCATATGATCCGACTATATTAAGAAAGCCCATGATATAGATCACGAGAGAGAGAGAGAGAGAGAGAGAGATTAAACACATAGCTACCGGTACAAACCCTCAGCCCCGAGGGTGGACTACTCCCTCCTCATCATGATGGCCGCCGGCATGATGAAGATGGCCACCGGAGATGATTCCCCCCTCCGGCAGGGTGCCGGAATGGGTCTAGATTGGTTTTCGGTGGCTATGAAGCCCTGCGGCAGTGGAACTTCTGATCTAGGTTAACCCTGAAGGGTTTCGGAATATTTGGGAATTTATAGTGCAAAGAGGGGGTGCGGGAGGCCACCGAGGTGGGCACAACCCACTTGGGCACACCAGAGGGGCCTAGCGCGCCCTGGTGGGTTGTGCCCCCCTCGAGGCACCCCCCCAGGTGCAGCTCTGGCCCATTGGGTTCCTTCTGGTCCAAAAAATATCTCCAAAAAGTTTCACGGTGTTTGGACTCCGTTTGATATTGATTTTTTGCGATGTAAAAAACAAGCAAAAAACAGCAACTGGCACTGGGCACTGGATCAATAGGTTAGTCCCAAAAAATGATATAAAGTTGCTATAAAATGAATGTAAAACACCCAAGATGATAAAATAACAGCATGAATACTTCATAAATTATAGATATGTTGGAGACGTATCAGCATCCCCAAGCTTAGTTCCTACTCGTCCTCGAGTAGGTAAATGATAAAAGAAATAATGTATGAAGTGGGAATGCTAGCAAAGTGCATAAGTTTGATCAATGATAATTTCAATCACTTTTCCTAGCATCATAACAACAATTCTTTCTTATGAAACTTCTCATGTTATAGTGGCAACAAATTCACATGTTAAGGTTCAAACAATGAATTCTCTTGAAACCCAACAACCTATGTTCTTAGTCACCAAGCAATTGCAATTCAACTTATTCAATGGAGTTTAAGTAAGAGCTCCACATACTCAACCATCATATAGTCTTCTATGATTGCTAACACTCATCTTGTACACATGAGCAAAATGTTTCAATTGGACACATAGAAAGATAGGGACTTATTGTTTTGCCTCCCAACGTATTCACCTCAAGGGTGATGTCAACAATAATAACTCATGCTACCCATATTCAACTGGATATATGTGCCTAGATCTTTCCTCACCACATGATGCTTGCCAAAGGAGAAAAATAAAAAGGAATAGAGACAAAAACTTTGACTCTTTGCATAAAAGTAAATACATAAAAGTAAAAGATAGGCCCTTTACAGAGGGAAGTAGGGATTTGTAGAGATGCCAGAGCTCAAAGCAAAAATTGAGAGATAAAAATATTTTGAGAGGCATACTTTTCCCACCAACGAAAACGACTTAGAGCTCCCAACACTTTCCATACTAGATATATCATAGGCGGTTCCCAAACAGAAAATAAAGTTTATTCCTTTTTCCACCATACTTTCGCTTTCCATGGCTAGTCGTATCCACGGGTGCCCTCCATACCAACACTTTACAAGGAATTTATTATTTGACAACATAAAGTAAAATCATTTTTCATTTCAGGACTGGGCATCCCTAATACCTTTGCCTTACTCTCGTGCAATGACAAGTGAATAAACACTCATCGTGAGAATAATACATCTAGCATGGAAAATATTGACCACCCCTCACCGCCTCGCGAGCGGTATGACCACACAAAAGAGAAATTTATTTTTGAAAATTAGAGATGGCACATACAAATTTGCTTATAATGGCACGGAAATACCGCATATAGGTAGGTATGGTGGACTCTTGAAAATAATATTTGGGTTTAAGGGTTTTTGGATGCACAAGTAGTATCTCTACTTGGTGCGGAATTTTTGGCTAGCAAAGATGGGGGCAAGCACCACATGTTGAAGGATCTAGTCAGAACATTTGAGGGCACTTGCAAACGGCCTGGAGGGTTAACTGAATTACAACATTTTGTTCAGAAACCGAATGAAACTTTGAGGGGTTACATCCAGAGATGGACTACTCTTCATCATAGAGTAGAAAATGTGTCACAACACCAAGCAGTCTGTGTCTTCAAGGAGGGTGTTCGGTACACAGAGCTTAACCTAAAATTCGGTCGAACAGGAGATGTGACCTTGGCTTAAATGATGGAAATAGCCACTTGGTACGCTAACGGCAAAGAGGAAGACCGACTCCGCAGTGGCAAGAATAAACCAGTCGCCCAGGACACCAGAGGAGGGAATTCCAGTCGGAAGCAGAACCGCAAAGCCGAACCCGCAGGCCCTGGTGAGGCCGCAGTTGTGACCCAAGGAAAGTTCAAAGGGAAACCCAAGGGGCCGTGGATCCCCAAGAAAGTGAAGGATCAAGCGGGAAATGATGCGCTAGATTCGTCGTCTCATATACACACTAATAAGGATGAAGAAGGAAATCTGATTTATCCCAAGCATACCACTCGACAGTGTCGACTCCTAATTCAGAGCTTCTGAGAGGGTCAGCCCAGTGAGAAAGAGAAGGAATCTGATAAGGATGAGGACAAAGAGGAGGATGATGGTTACCGCAATGTCAATGGCACTTTAGTGATTTTTGCTGACATCGAGAGCAAAATTTGACTGAAAGTCATCAACACAGAAGTGAACATAGTTGCCCCGGCAACAACAACATATCTAAAGTTGTCAAAAACTCCCATTACATTTGACCGGTCCGATCACCCAGTGCATGTTGCTACTCTCGAGCGGCAAGCGTTGGTGATTGACCCAGTCGTTGGGGGCACCCGATTGACCAAGGTTTTGATGGATTGTGGCAGCGGTCTGAACATTTTGTATGCTGAGACCCTCCGAGGAATGGGCATCTCGATGTCCAAACTCACCGAGAGAAACATGATATTCCATGGAGTCATCCCAGGAAAGAAAGCTGATTCACTCGGTCAGATCATTCTTGACGTGGTTTTCGGTGATTCAATGAATTACCATAAGGAAAAGTTAACATTCGAAGTGGTGGACTTCCATAGTGCTTATCATGCGATTCTGGGTCGGACCGCATACGCTCGTTTCATGGCTCGACCATGTTACGTGTACCTCAAGTTGAAGATACCCGGCCCCAGAGGTGTGATCACAGTCACGGGAAATCGGCAGAGAGCAGAAGAGTGCCTCCAGAAAGGCTCAAAAATTGTCGATGAGCAGATGGCAGCAGTAGAAATGGAAGAGTACAAGAAGACTGCTGACCCGAGTGATTTGTTGCGTGCTAAGAAGCCTACTTCAGAGTTTGCATTTCAGTCATCCGGTGAAACAAAGTCCGTGCACATTCATCCGACCGATCCCAATGATTCTCCGACTCATATATCAGCAACACTCGACAGCAAATAGGAATAAGCGCTCATCTAGTTCCTCCGTGAGAACTGGGACATCTTCGCATGGAAACCGTCTGACATACCGCGTGTACCCAGGGGACTGGCTGAGCACCGTTTGCGAGTCGACCCAAAAGTAAAACCTGTCAAAGAATATCTTCGTCGGTCTGCCGTGGAGAAATGGAAGGCCATTAGTGAGGAAGTGGCTCGGCTTCTGGCAGCTGAGTTCATCCGGGAGATATACCACTCCGAGTGGCTCGCCAATGTCGTCATGGTCCCCAAGAAAGATGACTCACTTCGTATGTGCATCAATTTCAAGCACATCAATCAGGACTGCCCAAAAGATCATTTCCCTCTCCCCTGAATCGACCAAATTTTCGACTCAACTGCGGGGTGTGAGCATTTGTCCTTTTTGGATGCATATTTCGGGTACCATCAGATCCGACTGTATGGACCCGATGAAATAAAAACTACCTTCATCACCCCATTCGGGTGTTTTGTCTATGTTACCATGCCTTTTGGTCTCAAAAATGCTGGCGCCACATTCATTTGCATGATTCAGAAATGTCTGCTCACTCAAATCAGTCGGGATGTGGAAGCATACATGGACGACATCATGGTCAAGTCACGTAAAGGTTCCGACCTACTGACTGACCTTGCTGAAACATTTGCCAACTTGAGAGATATGATATCAAGCTTAATCCGTCAAAGTGCACATTCGGAGTCCCAGGCGGAAAGTTACTCGGTTTCCTCATTTTTGAAAGAGGGATCGATGCAAACCCAGAGAAGGCCAGAGCAATCCTCCGAATGAAATTCCCCATGCGCGTGCACGACGTTCAAAAGCTCACTGGTTGTTTGCCTGCGTTGAGCTGATTCATCTCCCATCTGGGTGAAAAGGCATTGCCTCTTTACCGATTGATGAAAAAGTCTGACAAGTTCGAGTGGACTCCTGAAGCCGAAGCAGCGTTTGGAGAGCTCAAAGCCATGCGTTCCACCCAGCCGGTGCTTGCTGCTCCAGTCAGCAAAGAGCCTCTACTACTATACATTGCAGCCACTGGACAAGTCGACAGCACAGTGCTCACGGTCGAATGGGAGGAAGAAGGCAAATCTTACAAAGTTTAGCGTCCAGTATATTATATTCCTGAAGTCTTCACTCCGTCCAAGCAGAGATATCCGCATTATCAGAAGCTTGTCTATGGAATTTACTTGACCGCGAAGAAAGTTGCACACTACTTTTCATATCACTTAGTTTCAGTCGTCAGCGACGCTCCATTGTCAGAAATTATGAACACTAGAGATGCAACTGGTCGAGTGGCAAAATGGGAAATTGAACTCCTTCCATTGGATATCAAGTTCGAGGCAAAGAAAGTGATCAAGTCCCAAGCAATAGTAGATTTCCTTGCCGAGTGGATTGAACAGTAGCAACTAACTCAGATTCACTCAGAGCATTGGACTATGTTCTTTGATGGGTCCAAGATGTTGAATGGCTCTAGTGCTGGTGTAGTTCTGGTATCTCCTAGAGGCAACAAGCTCAGCTATGTCCTTCAAATTCACTTTGATTCCTCAAACAATGGAGCTGGGTATGAGGCACTGTTGTATGGGTTGTGTATGGCTATCTCACTCGGCGTCCATCGCCTAATGGTCAACGGCGACTCAGACTTAGTGGTCAATCAAGTAATGAATGAATGGGGTATCAGGAGTCCAGCCGTGATTGGTTACTGCAATGCAGTAAGGAAGCTAGAAAAGAAGTTTGAGGGGTTAGAGCTCCACCACATACCCCGAATCAAGAATCAAGCCGCTGACGATCTAGCAAAGTTGGGTTCCACTTGGAAACCTATACCCAACAACGTGTTTTTGGAGCATCTACATACCCCATCAGTCCAAGAAGATCCTTTCACAGAGGAGCCCCCGCAACCGAAAAGTTCTATCGATCCGACTAAGATTGAAGTCCCGGCCGTGGTTAACCTAATCATGGAAGTTTTGGTAATCACCCCCAACTGGACAGTACCATATATTGTGTATCTACTTAGGAAAGAGCTTTCAGAAGATGAAGATGAGGTCCGTCATATTGTATGTCGATCCAAAGCATTCACGGTGATAGGTGTCAGCTTTACAGAGAAAGTGTCACCAGGGTCGCTCAACGATGTATTACACCAGAAGAAGGTCAAATGATTCTAAATGATATCCACTCGGGAACCTGTGGTCACCATGCGTCCTCTCGGACCATCGTGGCCAAAGCATACCGAGCGGGATTCTATTGGCCGCGTGCAAATGAGATGGCAAAAGATATAGTCGACAAGTGTGAAGGCTGCCAGTTCTACTCGAACATGTCTCACAAGCCTGCATCTGCCTTGAAGACTATTCCACTCGTCTGGCTGTTTGTTGTTTGGGGATTGGACATGGTTGGGCCTTTCAAGACCAGCATAAGTGGTTTCACTCATTTGCTTGTGGCAGTCGACAAATTCACCAAGTGTATCGAGGCCAAGCCTATCAAGAATCTTGACTCAAGCAATGCCATCATTTTCATCAGAGAGTTGATATTCAGATATGGAGTCCCTCACAGTATTATCACAGATAATGGGTCCAACTTTGATTCTGATGAGTTCAAAGCATTATGTGCTTCCCAAGGCACCCAGGTCGATTACGCATCCGTTGCACACCCGCAGTCGAATGGGCAAGCAGAAAGGGAAAATGGTTTGATCCTTCAGGGGCTGAAACCCCGAGTGATGCGTGATCTCAAGCATGCTGCTGGTGCTTGGGTGACCGAATTACCATCTGTCCTATGGGGATTGAGAACAACTCCAAACCGGTCGACGGACCGAACCCCTTTCTTCATGGTGTATGGCGCTGAAGCTGTACTTCCGAGTGATTTGTTGCACAATGCTCCTCGAGTGGAACTTTTCTCAGAAGCTGAAGCTGAACAGGCATGCCAAGATGCGGTTGATCTCTTGGAGGAAGAACGTGAGATGGTTCTAATCTGGTCGACCATCTACCAACAAGACTTGTGTTGATTCCATGCTCGTAATGTGAGAAGTCGAGCATTCCTGGAAGGAGACCTTGTGCTCCGAGTGCATCAGAAGCGGCCTCATAAGCTTGCTCTAGCCTGGGAAGGCCCTTCATCGTCACCAAGGTGCTCCACAATGGGGCGTATCACCTCTACAACATAGCCATGAAGAAAGACGAGCCACACTCATGGAATGCGGAGCTGCTCCGCTGTTTCTACACCTAAACACTCGGATCAACGAGTTGTAATAAGAATCATTCAGTTTGCCTATCAAAGACAAGATTTTTGCAGTATCTTAATGATTATTATCCCGTAAACACATGTGTTCAAATCCCCCAGTGGGTGGCTTAGCCGTGAATCCGATTCGCCTAAGTTTTAAAAACACTCTGAGTGGAGAGCAATCCTCCCACTCGGAGGCGTAGCCGCGAACCCGATTTGCCTAAGTTTCAAAACCACTCCGAGTGGAGAGCAATCCTCCCACTCAGGGGCTTAGCCGCGAATCCGATTCGCCTAAGTTCAAAATCACTCCAAGTGGAGAGCAATCCTCCCACTCGGGGGCTTAGCTACAAACCCGATTCGCCTAAGTTCAAAAACCACTCCGAGTGGAAAGAAATCCTCCCACTCGGGGGCTTAGCTGCGACCCCGTAATTGCCTAAGTTAAAAAACCACTCCGAGTGAAAAGAAATCCTCCCACTCAGGGACTTAGCTGCGACCCCGTAATCGCCTAAGTTCAAAAATCACTCCGAGTGGAGAGCAATCCTCCCACTCGGAGGCTTAGCTGCGACCCCGTAATCGCCTAAGTTAAAAAACCACTCCGAGTGGAGAGCAATCCTCCCACTCGGGAACTTATCTACGACCCTGTAATCGCCTAAGTTAAAAAACCACTCCAAGTGGAGAGTAATCCTCCCACTCGGGGGCTTAGCTGCGACCTCTTAATCGCCTAAGTTAAAAAACCACTCCGAGTGGAGAGCAATCTTCCCACTCGGGAACTTAGCTGCGACACCGTAATCACCTAAGTTAAAAAAAACACTCTGAGCGGAAAGAAATCCTTCCACTCGACGGAGCCGCGCCACAAGTACGATGTCCGCTCCATCCCAATCCGTCCGGACGACGAGGTGCAGGTCGTGTGCGGCACCTGGTGCTCACGTCCGCGACCCTCTCGTCGGAGCTACGCCACAAGTGCAACGTCTGCTCCATCCCGATCCGCAAGGGCGACGAGGTGCAGGTCGTCTATACCACCTGACGCTCATACCCGCGGCCCTCTCGTCAAAGCTGCAAGTACAATGGCCTTGGAGTCGATTCAGCAAGTGGTAAAAACAAAGCGACCATTTTCAAGAGAAAATCAAGTTCAGATAAATCCAACAAGGTTCAGAACCGTGAACAGAAGTACTTGGGCATCGGGCCCGAAGGAGTTTAACGGTTACAAAATCACTCGGCATTCCGTGGAAAATAAAAGTGTGGCATCAAGTTTGTTCACTCCTCAGGAGGAGGGCTAGCTGGCTCGACGAATTCGTCCAGATCGATTCCGTCAGCGATACGGGTAGCAGCTTCGATGAAGGTCTCCATGGAGGACTGGGATTTGATCTTCTTGGTATTGGCGACCTTGATAGCCGCCAGCTTCTCTTCTCTAGCTTCTTTGCAATGGACACGGACCAGAGACAGAGCCACGTCAGCACCGCACCGCGCAGATGACTTTTTCCACGCTTGCACTTGACCAGGGATTTCATTGAGTCGAGTCATCAGAGACTCGAGGTCGTTTTGGAGCGACACTTTTTGGCCAGAGCTTTGTGTCGATCCGCGTCATCGCTACTTTCAGTCATGCGAGATAATCCACAACGCCGGCGAGACAGGATTCCAGTCGTAGCACATTCATAGCAGCTTCATCTTTGATTGGGAAGTTAATGGGGTCTAGGCTCATCTCAATCCGCCCCATCTCTTCCTCAAAGTTTTGACAGAATTCTACACACACACACACAAGAAAATAATGAGTTGACAGATCACATGATGAGTCGGTAGTTACAAATCAGTCGGACAAGGGAAAGTACCTTCGAGCATAATGAACATCTTCTTGGCGAGCCCTCCCAGATAAGCCTCTAGGTCGTTTCTCGTCTGAGTGAGATCCCCAACCTTGTCGGTCAGAGTCACCTTGTCCTTCTTTAGCTGCACGACTTCCTTGTTGGCTTCATTGATGGCAGTCTTCAGTTTGGCGTTCTCCTCTTCCAACTTGCCTACTGAAGCCAGCTTCTTGTCAGCGAGATCGGCTTTCTCTCGCGCCGTCTTCTACGCCGGTGCAAGGTCGAGGTCCTTTTGCTCCAAAGCCTGCTTCATTTTCTCTAAAGAAATAACATTCTTCGAACGAGCTTGGAGTTGTCTGTTTTCACTACGCACATCTGTTCGAGTAGAGTCACTTGGTTCAAAGAATGAAAAGGAAAGAAGACAAAGCAAACAGTCGACAAGGTATTACCTCCCATGGCAACCGCTTCATCCTTGGCCTTTTGCAAGTTCTCCTTGGCTAGCTCCAGGTCGAGATTGAGCTGGATCTATTTTCTCTCTAAGTCAGCAAACTGAACCCCAAGTTCACAAGCTTTCTGCAATCAATGAACAAGATACGTCAGTCGGCAGGAATGAAAGATCAATTACTTCTGAGCAAAAAGATACAAGTTCAAGTCATTTCAGCAAAAGGAGTTCTAAGACTACTGACGAATCAGACATTCAACAGTAGTCTCGAGGACTACACCAAGTGGGTGCACTTGGCGTGCCCCACTGGTTCAATGTTCCATTCGACATGGTCAGCCCAGTCAGGAAAAAATGTTGTTGTTCTCAGACCACCGCTGACTGCCCACAGTCGACTGCGGTCTCGGGGACTACATCCAGTGGGTGCACTTGGCGTGCCCCCACTGGTCCGGATACCACTCGGTACAACCTGCCTGGACCGAGTGGAAGTTTACAAACAGACATTTGACAAAGACCCCCGCCGAATCAAACATTCGACGGTGGTCTCAGGGACTACACCCAGTGGGTGCACTCTGCGTGCCCCCACTGATCCAAGGATACACTAGACACGATCTAGTCGACTCAAGTGGAAAAACTATTCAGCAAAAGTTAAAGCACCTAGTGGGTGAACAGATGCAGATTCACGATAGATCCACGGACATCTTACGAATAATAAAGGAGCAGTTTTCAAGTACCATATCCTAACAGAGCAAAGATCAAGCTGAAAGATCAGTCGGGAATCAATTCACCTGGACATTGGTTTGAAGTGCAGAGCTGGCGTCATAGGCAGCCTTGCTAGCCTCGTGCACCACCTTCACTCGCTCCATCATAAGGCATGCTTGACGTATAGCTTCCTTAGCAGCACCCACTGGGTCCTCTGGGACATGATGGGTTATAAATGGTGGAGTTGGTGGAACAATCGAAGTAGCCAGTGGATCTGAGGTATGGAGTTGCACGAACGGAGCAAGGTCTTGGGCAGTCGACGCTAAAGGACAATCAGTCGACACAGGATCGGCAAATGAAACACAAGCCCGAATTGGATCTCCCGATTGCTGGATCACTGGCTCCGATGCTGGTGTTGACTGAGATACCTTGCTGGCAGGCGCCCTCCTGCTCAAGGTTCTGCCCTTTCTTCCTGTGGTCTTCTGAGGCACATCTTCATCATCATCTGGAAGATCAATGACATTTGGTGGTGCTGCAAAGGACTCGACAGCCAAAATTCAGTCGACCGATAGTACAAATTGACAAAATGAGAGTAAAATGATGGAGTTGTGCCTGCTTTGGAAGTGGCCGCATCCTCAGTCTCCTCATCGTCTTGGCCCTTTTCGATATCCATGGAGGTCACGGAAGTGGCAGCGCTGAAAGGTTCAGAACTCACTCGGTTAAGCAACAGAGTGAGTCGAAAAACACACAACAGTTTCCAAACAATGCAAGAGAGAGAGAGAAGGCAAAATACTTATGTAGAGGTAACAGGGACATCCACTTTGATCTTGGGCAAGGCCATCCGAGGCTTCGAAGGGGCAGTCTTGAGCTGCTTGGCAGCCTTTTCAGTCGGCACCGGAGACAAGGTCCGAGTGCGTTTGTGCTCTTGCACCCTGGGAGGCACCGCCTTGCCACGCTCACCCGCAGGATCCTGAGACTGCTTGGATCGAGGCTCTAAGAGAGGTGGTGATTAGACTTCCTCACTGCCGCTCGAGTCATCACTGTCGTCTTCGCGGTCGTCGGGAGACTGCCACTCGCCGCTCTCGTCAGTGCTCTCCATTCCCTCTTGGGCTTGCTCCCTGTTCGGCATCGAGTACATCTCAGTGTAAATCTGCAAGGCAAAGAGTCAAACAAACATCGATCAGACTCAAAGATTGTCGCAAATCAGAGTAAAAATACACTCGGTGCAAAGGTCGGACCTTTTCCGGCTCGTTTTCGGTGTCGAGGTGGGTGACTCTCTGGACCCCCTGGGGTTGTCTTTATTTCCAGTGAAGCTCTGCAGCCACTGCTCCACCGTCTCTTCGGAGACTTCCTCTGGGTCGACCCAAGCAGTGTCATTGGGGCCCGAGTACATCCACATCGAATGATCGCGGGCTTGAAGGGGTTGGATGCGTCTACTGAGAAACACTTCCAACAAATCCATGCCAGTCACGCCATCACGAACCAGTTGGACTACTCGGTCGACTAACATGGGCACCTCTCCCTTCTCTGCTGGAGTCACGATAAGCGAAGAGGGTTGGCTGACTCGGTCCATGGTGAAAGGGGGAAGGCCGGTCGACTGATCGGGAGTCGGAATGTCTCGGCAGTAGAACCAGGTCGACTGCCACCATCTAACTGAGTCGGGAAGGGTCATGGCTGGAAAAGTGCTTCTACCCCTAGTCTGAATCCCTAAACCCCCACACATTTGGATCACGTGCGTCTTCTCATCAACCGGATTTGCCTTCTTCACAGACTAAGAACGGCAAGTAAAGATGTGCTTGAACAAGCCCCAATGCAGTCGACAACCCAAGAAGTTTTCACACAGAAAAATGTAGGCGGCGAGGTATGTGATTGTGTTGGGGGAGAAATGATGAAGTTGGGCACCAAAAAAGTTCAAGAATCCACGGAAAAAGGATGAGGAGGCAGACTGAAACCGCGGTCGACGTGGGTAGCAAGGAGAACACACTCACCCTCATGTGGCTGAGGCTCGGTCTCGTTCCCCGGCAGCCTCCAAGATCCATGGGCGATCAGGCCTCCATTGGCCATGTCCTCCAAGTCCTCCTTCTGGATTGCGGAGCGGATCCAGTCCCCCTGGATCCAACCAGGCGGCAGATCGGACCTTGACGACGATCCCCGACTCGTCTTCTTGCCCTTCACCGCCGCCACCTTCTTGCGCTCCAGGGCCGCCGTCTTGTCCTTGCCCATGGCGACGGAGTGCTCGCAGGTGAACGGAGATGGCGAGGAGGGCGGAGAGTGCGATTGAGAAGCAGGGGAGAAAGGGGACGATTGGATCGCACTGTGCTTTGCCTTGATCTGGACGCTATTTATGAGGCCGCTTCCGAGTGGCTGACGAGTGGGCCTGAGCGATCTAATCATATCCCGCAGCAGGCGCTCTCCCGATACGTGGTGGAAAAGGCGGCACAAGGATCGAGGCATCCTCGTTCATCCACTCTGTTTACTGCGGCGCACCCCATCCCGCGCGCTTCCCTAAAATTTTGAATCCCGTGAGATCCGGAAACCACAGAGTAACCAACCGCGCCGAAGATTTCATTCCGTATCAACACTCGAAGACTGTCAGTCAAGTTCACTTGACGACCTCTGAATCGATCGAGGCGACTGAAATAAGATCGAAACATCAACATGATTCACAGACTCAGATGAGATACCTCCGTAGTAGGGAATCGGGTCGGAATCAACTTCAGCTCTTTCTTCACTGAGACCTCAATCCATTCGGGGGCTAATGACGATGGCATGTACCTAGGGTAGGGTCATAGGCCTGACCTAGATACCTTACCCAAGGACACTGCCCTAGAGTCAAGGACATTCAAGATACAACACAAGAAACCGACTGAGATCACCAAGGGATGCAATCCACTCGACCTCAAACCTCACTCGGTAACCCCAATTCCATTTGACCCTGAATGAAGTCACTCGACCATACAAGAAACCACTCAGAATACAGAAGGCCTAAAGTCACTCAGGATGGCAACGGTCAGGCATTCAGTGGTGTAGTCTTAAAGATCATTTATAGCTCTTTATAGCTAAAGTTACCAGTAACGTCCTGTCTTAATATACATTGAACCCTGTGTAACATGGGATGGCTAGGGTCCTGGCGCACTCTATAAGCCACCCCCTCCTCTGGCACAAGGGTTCGCACCCCCTATAACTCTCAGGCATAATCCAGTCGACCAGCCTCCGGGCACCGAGACCTAGGGTTGTTACTTGCTCCGAGAAGGGCCTGAACTCGTAAACCCTTGCATGCACAACCTCGGCGTAGCTAGGATCTTGCCTCCCCCTACGTACCCCCTATTCTACTGTCAGACTTACTCCCACGACAACGGTGGGGCATGCCTGATATGTCAGGCATGTTCTGGACGAACGAAGTGGGATACAGGGTACGTGGGCATGTTTTGTCCGGGGTGCGGTGCATGTCAGGTACAATTGTGCGAGTCGATTATTTATTGTCATACATATATCTACTACGTCTTGTTAATTAGTACATCACAAATCTAAAATTTGTATTTGCGCACGACTGGCATGTTTTTGAATATCCGCCAGTCAGGTGAGGCCAGGTCCATCCTGGTGCGTGTGTTGGGTCATTCAGCGTGAAAAAAGAGGATTTACATGAACAAGGTCCCAGGCTTGAAAATAGAGGCACCCCCCACGCGGTAGGTCTCGGATGGCTATGCTCATTTGTTGTGCTTATCTGCTATGTGTCAAATCAATAAATTTGGTTTGAAATATTTCCCTTGAAAACTAGCCATCACTAATGATGACACTGGTTTACGTCAAAGATGGAAAGCTAATGCAGGAGGAGTCTACCGAGAGTCATGTCGTATTGTTGCATCACACTCGGCGACGAGGGCAACCTCCTCCTCTCGTCTTTGAACTAGGATGCTTCGAGCAGGGCAGAAAGTTGTCCCCGAACTTGTCGCACCACACACCCTGTGTTGGCGGTGTGTGTTCATGCATGAGTGTGTTCATCGGCCATCCATGATTTGTAGCCAACACCACCACTGTCATCATCGTTGTCACCCGGCTTGTTCAAATCAAGGTCCGGCCATGTGCTCTGATGCCTATGCTCTGTGATGGGCTCCGATAGGGTGTGGATCAGCCATCACCCTAACAAATCGTCTTCAACGATTTTATATTGGCAAATGCCAGCCAGTAGCGAGGGACCTTTCATTGTTTATATACTAGTATCCTAATGGAGCAGTTGGTAGTCTCGCTTCCAGGTTTTTTTTCGTCCCACCGCTTTCGTCCGGTTTTTTTTCGTAGGTTAACCGTCGTAGATTTTTTTCGATGCTGGTTTCTTATTCACCGGTTTATTTACCCCTCAGCTCTTTCCTTGCAAATCAGCACTTTCCAAACGTGCACGCAATCACGGATCTAAATTTACTAACTTATCCAAATCAACCGATACCTTCCATTATTACAAATTTCTTTAGGAAACAAATAATAGATTTTAAGGAAACAAATAAAAGATTTTAAAGGCGCATCATACTTTACTAACAATCACTAAAAATCAAATCTAAATTAATTAACCTTACCTTAAATCACTCAATCACTTTAATTAGAAAACATTCTCTTTCCTAACTGCACCCCGCTTAGTGTGCACATAACAATCCGAAGTAATTAGAGTCACATGATTGAATCCATTTATTTAGAGCGACATGATTGCGTTCCGGGATGGAGGCCATGATTTCGTCGAGGTCGTTGCTGCCTCCTACACTCAGGGTGTGTCGCCGAGATCAAGGCGAGCAGGAGGAGCTGTGGCCACCGCCATGGTCACCCCATCGCAGGGGATGGAGCACGTCGTCGGCCTACAGCCTGTGGAGATCACTGTTGCTCTTCAGATCGCGTGGTGACCGGATCTTGCCGATGTGTCCCTCCCCGACGACCTCATGTTCGCCCGGTTGGCCGGCATGGATCTCGCCACTACTGCCCTCAACTTCTCTGCCTCGAGCTCGACGGTCAGCCACCATGGATCCCCCAGCTGGAGGGTCACGTGAACCAGCCGTCCTCCCATGCTGCAGCGGCGAGAAGGTGACATGGCTCTCCGTACACAAAGAGTGGAGTTCGGTCAAGTACTTATATACTTGGCCTCTACTGCTGATCCATGTACATGGAGAAGAACAGACAACCGCTCATTCATGCTTCGTTCCACTCCTTTGCGCTACATTACTGGAGGTGACATTTTCCTATCTCTCTATGTTGTAACAAGCCTGCTGCCTGCATAGTTAATGGATTTTTTATTTAAATTTATCGCTGGTTAGTGCTTTGTTGCAATTGTTCACCCAAGATTCTTATATATAATCTGAGCGTATGTAGGCATACTTAGATTTGCTATTCCATTTTTTCTGGCGCATAGAAATAAGAGTATTGTCCAGGTTAGGTATTCAATTGAGTATGGTATTTGGATTGCTATCAGAATGTCTTTTCTATGCATGTGATTTCTCACATCTGGTTATAATATTTGTGAAGACGTGCATTGCACGTGCACTTGGAAGCGGGCCCGAGGCCCGCGCTGGGCGGTGCCGACGTCGACCCGAGCCACCTCGTTCGCGTATTCTTGGAGTTGTGACTGGTCGATTTACATGAAATTAATTCCCCCAGTTCTGGTGGCAAATATAATACACATAATCCATATTGTTATGCACTAGCGTGTATGTGTGAAATAGATGGATTATAGTCCCGTACCCAATAAGATGGATATGTGTGTGTGTTAGAGAGAGAGGGAGAGGGGGATAGAGAGTGAGGAAGAGGGAGGGAGAGTGTGTGTGTGCGTGAGGATTTGATGGTAAAAAAGGTCGCCAATGTCGTAATATTGAACTCTTAAAGTTAATGTGGCCCCGTTGCAACGCACGGGCGTTCTTCTAGTACTAGTAACAAGAGTGTTTGACAAAAAACTACCACAATTAGGGCTTCCGTCCCACAGAACTACCACATTTTTAAAAGTGGCCGAAAACTACCAAAAAATTAGAATCTCGTGACTAAAACTACCACTTTCGGATAATGGCCAGTTTAGACGATTTAAACGCGTTTATGACAGGTGGGACCCGTCTGTCAGGGCTGATGTGGCAGGAAAGTCAACTCTGTTATTCCGGATCGTTAAGTTGACCGTTATGACAGGGGGCCCACACGTCATTCTTCTTCCTCCTCTCTCTAGCATTTTAACAAACACTTTCAGTGCATGCAGGGAAGCAGGTGAGCTCTGTCGCACAAGTCGGCGATCGAGGACATCGGCGAGGTGTGGTTGCTGGCCATGGCGGATAGCTATGGCCGGCTCGGTCGAATTCGGGTCGTCGCGGCTCGCCCTCCCCGTCTTCATGCAGCCGCTGCTCGCGCTCGCCGTAGCAACCTGGCTCCTATTCGCCACAGCCCCACGCGGCAAGGAATAAGCCGCATCAGGGAGATGCAGTCGGTAGAGGGTACTGCTCGTGCCCCAGCGGCGACCCTGGCGTACAGGCCCTCCTCGTCACCGACGGCGTCCTCCTGGTGCGGGAAGGAGGTGGGGAAGGGGAGGGAGCGACCCGTGACCAGGTCGGGCACGAGCGTGGGCGCGAGCAGCAAGGAGAAGCAGAGGAGCACGAGCAACGCTAACACGACGCCAGCCACGAAGACGAGCGTGTTGTGGACGCGGCCGGCGAGCGTGCGGTTTGTGCGCCAGGGCGGGTGGGCGACGCGGCGGATTTCTCTAGTATGCATCAGCCGCCGGCTCCGATCAGGGTTAACTGCTCACCGGCGTTGGGGGCGCCCGACGCGGTGGCGAAAGCTCGATAACAACGGTGAGCTTTGCGTCGTCTACCTGCTCGTGGACGATGTACACGAGGTGTTTGTTAAAATGCCAGAGAGGAGGAAGAAGAATGACGAGGAAGAAGAATGACGTGTAGGCCCCACCTGTCATAACGATCTACTGTCTGGAATAACAAAGTTAACTTTCCTGCCACATCAACGCTGACAAGTGGGGTCCACCTGTCATAAACATGTTTAAATCATCTAAACTGGTCATTATCTGAAAGTGATAGTTTTTAGTTACGAGATTCCAATTTTTTGATAGTTTTCGGCCACTTTTAAAAATGTGGTAGTTCTGTGGGGCAGAAGCCCCAATTGTGGTAGTTTTTTGTCAAACACTCTAGTAACAAAGTGGCCTCAAGAATTCTTCGCCATCATTGCAACTGTATCAGTCAAGATATTAGATATGGACAGACCGCTCGAAACCTACTGCTTGCACAGAAAAATTTATGCTGTGCCATCCGTTGAGTAGCTCAGTAAGACGCGAAATGAGGGTATGAAAACAATAGAACGATGTGCAAGTGACGTGTATGTTCTTAACGGAACGATGACAAGGGAAGCCCACTGTAGCAGATACTCTATATGTAGAGGGGATCAAGGGATACATAGGCGTGGCACCATCCATGCCTACTATCTCAGCCACCATCTTTGGACTGCTGAAATTGGCGTGTTGAGAAATGGCGTGTACCGATGAATGTGAGGGTTTACAGCCCGGCCAATTCTCGCCCACACACTCTGGTGATAACCCGATGTTACAGGAGCATGATACATCAACTTCAACAGCTGTACAAAATAGATGTGTACAGAAAAGTTAGTTAGGCAATACAGTTGTGAATGCACTGCATGAACTAGTGTTTCAGTAGATGCATATGGTGGTAATGCAGCCAACAAAATGCAAATATTCAACCTATAGGGTCCTCGTGTTCTCAAACTCATGAAAGCAGAAACGAAACAAAAGTAAAAAACGAGAAAAATGCTTGTTTAGGGCAGGGAAACTAACATGAAAGTACATGAATGTCTGAATTATGTTGCGTTTCCACCTGCATGAGAAAGCAAGCATGGCACTGATGTGAGTTTAGATTCAAAATCTTCTTTAAATAGTTCAGCAAGAAGTGAATGCACATACGAGAAAAGTGATACGATCATAAGAAAGCCAAGGGTAATTTCAGCATTTGAACAAAGGAGGCTGATCATAGTGTTGTTTGTCTCCACCCACAAACAAGGCTCCTCCATGTACCTCCTAAAGATAGAGATTAAAAAAATCAGTAATTGCAAGCGTTGATACAAAGGTGCAATTTAATTGTAGAAATCAGCAACTTGCCTGTAGAATGAGGAGCGCGCAAAATTTCGCCTCAGAAATCTAGCAACATGATCAAGTGCCCAGCAAAGCACAGGCAGTAGAACAACTGAACAAAAGAAAAATGAAACTGCTAAGGCAAGAACAGAGGTTAGACTCGCATAATTAAAAAAGCAGGAAAAGGAAGTGTGGCTTACTCTTAAAGCGTACATTTGATGTGAACATCATAAGAGAGAACATCAAATGAACAAAGTCCTTGGCTACAATTATAGACTGCAGCCAAGGCTGAATTGCAGGCATGTTCCATGCTCTTGGTTTCTACAGGCAGAGGGTG
>NC_041384.1:402266753-402269119 GCF_002162155.2 Triticum dicoccoides | reverse complement strand
TCTATTCATTCAGATAAGCAGACACCTACCCCATAAGTGCAGTATAAAGAATATGCTGACGAGCATACTGTTCCTAGCAACGAAAGTCTATATGCTTTGCTTGCGACATCTTTCGGTAGAATTGGAAGGATTCCAAGACTAGCAACAATCAGTACCTGCAAAACCGCAGTTCATAACACCATATTTCACTATGACACTGTAACAACATATATTAAGAGACAATAATATAGGGTCATGACATTTGTTTTTGCTTGTGAAGCTACTTGGCATATACGATATCAGTAGTTGAGTGGCTCACGCATATGAAAAAGAGCGACCAGGGCCTAAGAACAAAATTTGTAATCGGCAAAAGAAGTGAAATGTCTAAAGAGAATGGAACATAAGACGATAATAACACAACTTGTGCTCACAGCAAGTAGATTATGAATATGCTTTTCTACATTGAAGGGCACAAGGTAGCTATCCATACCCAAGCATTGATAGAGAAATGTATGGTTCGTCCATCGAACCGTAAAGAGTTTCCCGTCCTTTCTGTTGGTGCTGGTTGCGATGCACCAGTTGATCTCGCACTAGATCCTGCATAAAAAAGAAGAAGCAAAAAACAGTTATGAATCTGTAGAGTTCAGACTCATGTGATATGATAGAAAACACAGTGACAGTTCTTTTCCAGTTAGTTCCAATTGCCATTCCAAAAGTAGTTTATTCAGCACTAGAGTTGTGTTTTTAAAAGGGGGCAACTTTGCTGAAACCTGGCTCACTACAAAGCCGACAAGCCAAACAGGAAAACTACGGTTCTGAGAACACAGAACATATAATAATGTAGATGGTAGGAAGTAGTTCCCGGACTCCCTTGTGCCAAGAATCTTGCCACTTCCTTCAGGTGAAAAACATCAAGTGCCAAATTTTCTCGTCACCACACCTGTGTCACGAGCTCGGGAATTCTCACTGGATGGTGTAGATGAAGAACTTGCTGCTGATCTGTTGGATTGACTCGAACTTGTGGAAGACATTGGCTCAACCACCAAATCAGGGTCCTGAGATGAGATGTAAAGAAGGAAAGTTAGTAATTCCGACAGTCAATTGTCATACCCGGATTATTTTACTTGGATATGACTCAGTTTGAGAAGGTTCAATTCCAAACAGCAAATAATTTGTAAGATGAACAAGTAAAACTATCGTTACACTATCGAGAACTGGACAGAGACATTAAGGATGGTACCTAAACATACTACCAGACCAAATGGAGAACCAGCAAATAATACGCAAAAGTAATTGGACGGTAGCGACAGAACAGTCACTTTTCACTAACCAACGTGAATGGTTAAGATTTCTTTAACGAGTACAGTTTGCATCTCTCAAAAACAATGCTAATATCTAGCAGCCAGCAGTTGGACATGTCATGCTTTTGGACAGGAAAGAAAAGCAAGTTGAACATGTAAGATACAAAGGCAATAAATGGTTAATAAAAGTAAAACAAACTGTCAACTCTTCAAAAGCCTAACTGCGCAACTGCGAAATGGTGGTGTTGTGGTGAGGAAAACGTGAGAAGTTCGGACTGTGGATAAGGAAGCTACATCTCCCAGTACTTGCACACAATTTACCAATCCCAATTCTTTTGTCTCAACTGATACCATACAGCATCATAACTCAATCCGAAGGGAACAGTAAGCAACATGCTCAAGACTAGCATTGGGCTATTGGACATACAAAGAGATCCACCCTGTCTGAAGAAAAAAGTGCAAACACTGCATGTACCTCCTAGAGGCGAAAACTACGTGGGTCTCAGTTATTTCGTCAAAAGAAAATACAAATTGGAGGCAGCTAACATTTGGTGCACAAATGAACAGTAAAGCACAGAAGAACGTGTTAATTATGTGCTCATTAAATTAAATCTTCGCCACTGAGACGCATTAATTTGCCCTAACAATAATCCATGTGGAAGACTAACATGGGTCTCCTGATGCTTGAGTTACATTAAGCCATATCAATCAGATGAAGCACTCACAGTTCATCAAAGAAGACATTGCAATGCAGTATCAAAGTATAGGCACACCGAATTTATAAATGTGGGATAGTATAACTTAAAATGACGGCAACTGCATGGAACCAATGCCAAAATGTGACACCTGAGCCCAATGATGCCGATATCATGCAACCCCATAATACCCAATTGGTAGTACGACGTTAGCGGTGCGGCTGCTGCAACCTACATTCTTATTAACAGACAATGGGACTCAAGTCTCTAACAGCATTAAATTCAAGCCATCGACCATTTGGCAACGATTAATTCTCCCCAACACCAACACACCGGAGCTAAGTCAAACAGATCGAACTAGCAGTTATCCGCCCGATCCAAAAACCGGGGG
>NC_041384.1:402173035-402266326 GCF_002162155.2 Triticum dicoccoides | reverse complement strand
ACGATGTATCTGTGGTAGAACTTGCGCTTGAAGTGGTCGACGACGTCGGGGCGGGAGGCGAGGTGGGGCGGGACGAGGACGTTGGACCAGTACCCCGCCCACCGCGCGTCGTTCTCGTAGTCGTACGCTCCCGCCGCGATCCGCTTCAGCTTCTGCGGATCCCCGCCGCCGGTGCTCGCGTCCGCCTCCCCCATCGCCGCGCTGGATCCTCCTGCCTCCTCTGGGGTTTGGGTTTGGAGACTCGTGATCCGGGACGAACCGAAGATGAGAGGTGACTGCAGAAATTTTCTGTTTTTTTTTACAAACTCAGAAATTTTCTGTTGGTGCGACCCAAATGGGTTGCGAGAGGGAAGACTGTTCTTCTTTTCTTGTCTCGCCAATGGCAGGGAATTGGCCGAGCAGGCCTAGGATGGCCTAAGTCCATTTCAGGAGGCCCACTCGGCTGGGCCTCAACCACGAAGCCCACTCAGCTAGGCGCACCTCGAAGTCCACTACCCTAAAAAAAGGAATTCCCTATTCGCCGCTTACTGCGGCAAGTAGTCGCCGCTTCGCACAGGGCGCAGCTCACCCTGGGCCGGCCCATTTGAGTGGTTTCGCTTCGTGAGATTAAAAAACCGCAAAAAATGATCTTGCTAGGGATCAAACCGACGATCTCCAGAAGAGTTACACGCCGCGGTAGCCAGCGAAAATGGCTCGCGGCTGTGTAGGAATAACAATGTTAAACTTGAAGAAACTAAAAGCAACGACAAAACCAAAATCCAGTTCGCGGAAATTTCAAAAAACTTTTGTTCCTTCTACTGGTTCTTTCTGGTTTTTCTTCACAGTCTTATTCTGTTCTTTTATTTTTCTCGTGTTCTATGTTTTTTCTTTTTAAATATTTTTTCCTTTTTCTTTTTAAGCTTTTCAAAAAGTTCAAATATGGTTTAGAATTTTCAAAAATGTTCTTTTTGTCAAAAACTGCTCATATTTCTGAAACAGTTTTCACATTATCAAAATTTTGTTCACAATTTTCCAAAATGTTCCTGATTTTTTTTGTTTTCTTTATTTTTCCTTTTCTTCAAAAGAAATTCAAAATATTCAAATTTTGTTCATATTTTTATAAAATGTTCAGTTTTCAAAAAAAAAGTTCCCAAATTCAAAAATTGTTCTCGTTACACAAAAAAGTTCAAAACTTTTGAAATGCATAAAATGTACCGGATTTCATAAAATGTTCATGTTTTCATAAAATGTTCGCGCTTCCAAATATGTTCGGGATTTTTCAAAATTGTTCTCTATTACAAATTTTGTTCTCAAGATTCAAAAAAATATTTGTGATTTAAAAAAAATATCATGCTTCCAAAATTGTTCGGAATTTTTCAAAATTGTTCTCTATTTCAAAATTTGTTCTCAAGATTCAAAAAATGTTCGTGCTTTAAAAAATTGTTTGCGCTTCCAAATTTGTTCTCCATTTCAAAATTTGTTCTTGAGATTTAAAAAATATTTGTGCTTTAAAAAATTGTTCGTGCTTCCAAATTTGTTCTCTGTCTCAAAATTTGTTCTCAAGATTCAAAAAATGTTCGTGCTTTGAAGAAATGTCACAAATTCCAAAAATGTTTGGGAAATTCAAAATTTGTTTGTTTTCAGAAAATTTGTTTGTGTAATCGTACGTTCAAAAAGTTGTTCACTGCAGTAACTAATTCCGGGTCGACACAACAGTCAAGTCCAGTTGTACCTTGTGCTAAGTTATTTTCTGTGCGGACTGTTCTAGTACAAACAATGCTAGTTAGCTGGAGTGGCTGGGAGCACGCTCTTCCAACCAGTTGGTCGCCGGTTTGATTCCTCCCAACGCTCTTCCCTCCGTTTTTGCTTTCTTTTACTTCCAGTGGTAGAGCGCAATGGGTCGGCCCATTAGGCAACCCCCTGTGCGTGGCGACGCGAGTTTGACGCAAAGAGCGTCCAATAGGAGCTCTCTAAAAAAAGGTTGAGCGTTAGGGGGTATACAGGCTGGATCCTATTCGGTGCCCTCTGCGCCTGATACAGCACAATTCGCAAATGGGCACATACCCCCTGCTCCGCTGGGCCGGCCCATCTAGATCCCCCCGTGTTAATCACACCGCAAAAATATACGCTAGTACTTGGAGTCAAACCGCGTACCTCCTGCTTAATAGCAAGTGGGAGTAACTACCACGCCATCCCCAACTGCGTGCTATCTTTCATATTTTTATGTCTTTTCTTCTTTCTTTCTTTCTTTCTTTCTTATGTTTGTGTTTTTCAGTTTTTGTTTTTCCTCTTTTTCTTTTCCTTCTTCCGAGGTTCCATGAACTTTTTTCAAATCCGTGACCTTCTTATTTAAGGTTGATGTATTTTTTATCAAATTCAATGAATTTTTTTTCAAATTCGATGAATCATTTTCAAATTACGTGAACTTTTTTTGAACGGGGTGAACTTTTTTCGATTTTGATGAACTTTTATAAATTTGATGAATTTTTTGAATTCGGTGAACTTTTTTTTGAATTCGGTGATTTTTCAAAAATTCAATGAACTTTTTTCGAACGAGGTGAACGTTTTTTTGAATTTGGTGAACTTTTTTCAAATTAAATGAACTTTTTTCATATTCGATGAACTTAAAATCCAATGAACTTTTTTAAAATTGATGATGAACTTTTTTTCAATTTGATGAACTTTATCAATTTTGTAGATTGCTGTTTTTAAATCCATGAACAATTTTTTTCAATTTCGATGAACTTTTTCAAATTAGATCATTTAAAAAACTATGAACTTTTTTGCAAATTTGATGAACACTTTTTGAAAATCGGTGAACTTTTTTCAAGTTCGTCAACGTTTCTTCAAAAATGATGAACGTTTTCAAAATCCATAAATGTTTTCTTATCACGATTTGTTTTGCAAAAACATCAATTGGTTATTCGCAACAAATACGGCGCGATGGTGTTATTAGGTGTTTCAGGTGCAGTGGGTAGGGTGCATAGACGTGGAGTGAACGTCACGAGTTCGAATCCTGTAACAATCTTTTTTGGGGGATTTTCCCCGCGAGATTTGTTGGTCAACACGTTTAGTGGGCCGGCCCAACTAGCAAGGCGGGCGCCGGATCTTCTAGCCGGCGCTTAAGGCGCCGCCTAGGAGCTCTCGGTATACAGCGCCTTCAGCGCCTGTTGTCCCAACTGGCGCTCACGCGCACCGCTCCAGAGCCGGCCCAACAGTCTGCTTTCAAATACAGCGAAAATAAAAATGAAAAGTAAATTCCTGACGCTATTCGACAATAGCGGGATAGAGAGTAGTCACTAGTAACCACCAGATCGAGGAAAAAAAGTTGTTTGACCCTTCCTTTAGTTAACATATTTTAAAAACAAAGTATAAATTCGAAATAGAATTCTAATAAAATATTACAGGCATGAATTTAAAAAAATGGTTCATAGAAATTGGAAAGTGTTCGTGGAAATGAAAAACGTTCATCGAATTTCAAAAAAAGGTTCATAGAAACTAGAAAGAGTTCATGGAAATCGAAAAAGTTCATCGATTTTAAAATAAGTTCATCGAATTTGAAAAACAGTCATCATCTCGAGCAAAAGTTTGCAAATTTGAAAAAAAAATCGATTTTGAAAACAAGCACTAATTTGGAAAAAGTTCATCCATTTTTGAAAACTCCCATCAAATTTTCAAAAAAGTTCATAGATTTTTAAAATTAGTTCATCAATTTTGGGAAAAAAGTTCATTGATTTTGAAAAAAGTTCATCAAATTTCAAAAAAGTTCTTCCGAATTCAAAAAAAGTTCACCCAAATTTGAAAAAAAAAACTTCATCGGTTTTGCAAAAAGTTCAACAACATTGAAAAAAGTTTATGCTTTTGAAAAAAGTTCGACGAATTTGAAAGAAAAGTTCATCGATATTGGTAAAAGTTCATACGTTAAAAAAAGTTTCATCAAATATGAAATCATATTTGGTGATACACTAAATGAAAGACCCTTCTCAGCAATCATGGGTAAGTTGGGTTTCAAACCTGCTTCGATTTCATCGATGATGATGTGTGTTAGAACTACTTTTTTAGTTCTTTTCAATGGAGACTAGCTAGAGAAATTTAAACCTGCCGGAGGAATCCGTGAGGGAGATCCCATATCTCGTCATTTATGTTTACTTGAGTTGAAGGTTTGTCATGCTTATTACATAGCAGGAGTAGATTGAATGACCAGATGGGTATGAAGGTGACAGCAATAGCACCATGTGTTAGCCACCTACTGTTTGCAAATGATAGTCTCTTGTTCTTGAGAGCATCGACTGCGGTTGTGCAAGAGGTCATAGGGTTGTTGCAACTCTATTGTCAAGCTTCAGGTCAAAGAATAAATTTGGACGCATCATTGGGTTTTTTCGGCAAGGGATGTCCAAACGGCTTGAGAATAGAGATCAAGCAAGTGTTGCATGTTCATGATGAAGCTTTGCACGAGAAGTACTTAGGAATGACTACCAATGTTGGGAGATCAAAAAAGGGTGTTTCCAAATATCTAAAAGATAGGATACGAAAGAAAATTCAAGGATGGATTAAGCAGCTTCTTTCAGGTGGAGGTAAAGAGGTACTAATAAAGTCTATTGCATATGCATTACCAACATATGTCATGGGGTGCTTCAAGCTCCCAAGAGGAATATGCGAGGATATTGATGGGATCCTGAGAAAGTTCTGGTGGGGAATGAAAAATGTCAAGAGGCGCATTGCTTGGGTTTCCTACAGTAGCTTGACCAAACCAAAACATATGGGGGGTTTGGGTTTTAGAAACATGGAGCTTTTCAACTTAGCCTTGCTGGCAAAACAGTGACGGAGAGTAATCCAGGAACCAAATTCATTAAGTGCACAAATTTTGAAGGTGGAATATTTCCCGGATAACTCCGCCTATGTTGTCTCAACATAGCCGGTCCCAAGCCCGGGTAAAGGAGGAGGGTTGTGATAGGCTTGGCGAGCCAACGTAAAAACTCACCACTCTTATGGAGATGAAACCCAAAAGATTGTCCGGAATGATGATATACGAGATAGAGTTGGGGTAGCACCAATTGAGGGGAAGCTTGTCCAACATCGTTTGAGATGGTTTGGGCATATTCAGCGCAGGCCTCCAGAAGCTCCAGTGCATAGCGGACGGCTAAAGCGTGCGGAGAATGTCAAGAGAGGGCGGGGTCGACCGATTTTGACATGGGAGGAGTCCGTTAAGAGAGACCTGAAGGATTGGAGTATCGACAAAGAGCTAGCTATGGACAGGGGTGCGTGGAAGCTTGCTATCCATGTGCCAGAGCCATGAGTTGGTTGCGAGATCTTATGGGTTTCACCTCTAGCCTACCCCAACTTGTTTGGGACTAAAGGCTTTGTTGTTGTTGTTTTGTTGTTGTGTAATATTTCTCGGATGGCGCTTTCCTAACAACACAGATGGGCTCAAAAACATCACATGTTTGGTGCTCCATCCTTGGCGGGAGGGAGATACTTACACAAGGCTTCGTCATAAGGATTGGGAATGGTAGAAAATCTCACATCTGGAATGACAACTGGCTACATAGACATGAAATGATGAGGAAGATGGTGGCACTTAAGGTAGACAAGCCATGGTCGAGGAGTCAACCAATGGAGCTACGACATCCTGGAACATGGATGTTGTTCGTGATAATATGCTACCTATTGATCCAAGACTAGCGCAACAAATACCCCCGGCCACTATGGAGTTTGAGGATACTTGGCATGGTGTCATGAAAAAATTGGGTCTTTTCCTTGAGGTCGGTATACCGAATGCGTCGGAAATATGCCCTACAGGCAATAATGTTGTATTATTATATTTCCATGTTCATAATTAAAAGTTTATATTCTATGATATAACTCCATGATCCTGGAATATGCGATTCAGTGGAAAATTCATATGCACATGTAGAATGTTAAACGGTAAATTAGGTTCCTAGTCTTGCCTCTAAGACTGGCTCAGGTGTTCTTGGTGATCATGTTTTCCAGATCTGAGGACATCGTTAAGTGTAACAATAGTCCTAAAACGACATTGAGAGTATGATGTTAGAAGTACGATCATAGTGAATCAACCCAAACTTGTTTGTTATACTTTGAGATAATATCTTCAGAAATCAATTGTTATAACACAGAGTATTAACATGTGAATTAGTTCCTTAGATCAGGAGAGTATCATAGTCACTTCTTACTGTATGACGAGCTCGGGGGTTGCTCAAACGGCATCCGTAACACGGTGATCATAACGAAAACTTACAGGTTCATCGGAAAGTTTGACAAGGGACTAGATAGCTTGAGAGTGGGATTTTCTCCTCTGACAATAGACATAGATGACTATGTGACGGGGTTGTCGGAACATATCAACGAGAAAAAAATAACAAAATTGGTAACGGCGATAACGGTATAGTGAGCATGTGGATGACTCAAGAGGATACCAACACTCTTCGTGTTTTTTAAAGTATCATGAAGCAAAGGGAACATCACATGATAACCAAAGGTTCACTAAAATGCCATTCGTGTAATCATAGGGATTGATATGGACGTCCATGGTTTCGCTATCGGTCATTGAACGGAGGAGTTCCGTTCATGTCTATGTTTTAATGAACCTATAGGGTCACAAGGTTAAAGTAATCATGGTCTGCTGAGTGTTAGTAGGATGAGAGTATCGAGCATTTATTTGTGTAATTGTTTCATTAACATTCAGAATAGTTTCGAGAGGAACTGGAAGCGTTTCGGGGTCACCGAAAGGGTTTCAGAGTTTATCGGGTAATTCTGGATATTCCTGATAAATAATATATAGGTGGAAAATGTTTTTGGTGATGTTAAATTAATAATGAAAGGCTCTACTTATTGTTAGGAGTCTTTTATATTTAGTTTAATATCAACGGGCCTTAAAAGGCTAAGTGGTGGAAGAAGAATTGGGCAACATAGGCCCATGTAGTGGAGGCGCCACCTTTTCCAAGTGGGGAGGCCGAATCAGACTCCCTCCCTCCTAGTGTGGCGCCCTCACCCTCCCTCAAAGCTATATATAATAGAGGTTTTGGTGTTATTTGAACACATAAGTTTTGGAGCCTCCTCTAGTTACCTAGTTTTAGTTCTAGTTGGTCCTAGTTGATCAATTAGAGCTTGACCTAGATCCTCTAATCCTCATAATTAGAAGCCTAGTGTGGTCCTAATCTCCTCCCTCTAATTCTCCGGCGATGATTACCTTTGGACGGTGAAGCACCCCCTTATCATGAAGACCGTACGCTTGCAACCAAGTAGAGAGGTCGTGTTTTTGGTCTTCAATTCGAGGGATCATTCATTGGTGGTTCATGTCGGGACCCCGATCCTAAGTCACACCAATCTAGCAAGTAACACATATCACTTTGCGGCCTCACACATGGTATCCCCATGGTTGTATCCTTACCTTGGTTGGGACCGTTTGTGCCTTTTGGCTCACATATATGATTGTACCGCTAGCATCCATATGACAGAGAAACCGTGCCGACATGACTAGTCGTAAACCAAGGTGGCACAAACATACAGGGACAGGAATACGTAACCCAAAATGCACATGTCAGTTAATAGCATGTGCAACTGAGTCGTAGCAAGCTAGAAGGACTCTAGTAAAACACCGCGTGACATTACCCCGAAGGGACAAACACCGGAGCAAAGAAGGATACATGCTGGTCAATCCATGTGTTCCGGATGGAAGCACTAGGAGGTATTTCCCCATAAGGAAGGCTACCAAGAATAAACAACTAGGTCTCGGATCCCACACATATCAAAGCATTTCAATAACATACACACAATATGCTCAATATGTGTAGATACAACATGGCATCACAACATAACTCTACGACTCAAAGTATTTCTTTAAGAGACCCCAAGGAGCCATACATAGCATGGTATTACAAACATGGGTCTCATGACCCGTCATACAGAGTCATACAAGCAACAAGCACGTGCGGAAGCTTATCCTGTCTGAATGCATACAGCTAAAAAGAAAGAAGGCTAGAAAGCATGTCTATCCACAAGACCCTCCATAGGAGCCAGACCTTTGTATGGGATTCCCAAGCTAATCGGTCAACGTCAAACTCATCGCAGGAATGTAAAGTGAGACAGAAGTCTCCTCTGCAAAAATATTAATTAAGCAAACGTGAGTACAAATGTACTCAGCAAGACTTACATCAGAACTAGCTACATATGCATGAGTATCAACAAAGGGGATTGTGGAGTTTAACTGCAGCAAGCCAGCTTTGACTCAGTGGCTATCCTATACTACTACTACCAGTATTTTCTTCACTACAAAAAAAACACTTCTGTGATGATATGTGTTTGTCATAGTAGGTCACATTTTCTGTCATGCATGTACATCCATGATGATTTTATGACAGAATCAAGATAGTCATACATGTGCTGTCTTAGAAGTGTTCCATGACAATACCAAAATTATCATCACAGAAGTGTCCACTTACATGACGATAAATGGTGCGTCATGAACGTGTTTTCGTTAAGGGTAACTGACACGTGACATCCACCGTAACGGGTCATTGTTAAGCTACCGGGTTCTGGTTTGGATCCGATAACCCGTTTATAGCCCGGACCAATGGGGATTTTCCACGTGTAAAATTCTCATTCGCCGGTGGATCCACGTGTCGGCTCAGCATTGGGATAAATGTCATCCGTACAATGGATGGGACGTGCTTATTATACCTCGACACATGGCACAGCCCAACAGTAGCCCATTTAAGATAAAAAGTCCAGCCCAGCCAAGGGTCCACAAGATTTTGTCATACTCTACTGGGATGGCCCGTTAACAGCCTGGCACGGTTTGGGCCAAATTACGACCCACATAAGATCCGACCCGTTAGATGTCTCTCACATTTTGGGCCAAGTGATAGCCCACATAAGACTCGGCCTGTTAACAGTCTGCCATGTTTTGGGCCAAATGAAGGCCCATATGGGATCTGGCCCGTTAAGTGCCTCACTTATTTTGGGCCAAATTACGACCCATATATGATTTGGCCCGTTAACAGGCACTGTGCTTTCGGCCCCATTGGGGGCCCATTTGAACTACGTCCTCTTAAATGCCTATGTTACTTTCGGCCTATTAATGGCCATTGGTACATATGGGCTGTTGTTGACCCGGTTTTACTTTTGGCCATTTAACGGCATGTGTTGCATGTGGGCCAATTTATGGGCCGAAGTGACTTTCTGCCTCTTAAAGGCACGTAGTCTTCGTGGATGCATTTTATCCCAACCTGACTATTGGCCCGTTAAAGGCCCGTGAGATAAGTGGGCCTAATGATGGCTCGCTTTGCATCCGGTCAGCTTACGACCCATCATGTTATTGGGCCAACTATGGCCCAACACATATTTTGGCCTGTTAACGGCCCCTCTTGTGGTTGGGCCAATCACGGGCCTTGATGCGGCTTGAACTACGTCGGTATTTCCCGAAAGAGGAAGGGATGATGTAGCACAACTACGGTAGATATTTCCCTCGGTGATGAGACCAAGGTTATCGAACTAGTAGGAGAACCAT
This sequence comes from Triticum dicoccoides, assembly GCF_002162155.2. Classification (NCBI taxonomy): domain Eukaryota; kingdom Viridiplantae; phylum Streptophyta; class Magnoliopsida; order Poales; family Poaceae; genus Triticum; species Triticum dicoccoides. The sequence continues at coordinate 402,256,821 of NC_041384.1, read as the reverse complement.
GCAACATTAAACGATACATGCACACAAAGAACAAATACTTGCAACCCGACGTGTAAGAGGGGTTGTCAATCTGTGACGCACCCTATTTGGCCATACACTAATCATACACACAAATGTGTATGGTCAAGATCGGGGACTCATGGGAAGATATCACAACAGAACTCTAGACACAAATTAAAATAATACAAGCTTTATATTACAAACCAGGGGCCTCGATGGCTCGAATACATAGCTCGAGACACAAGCGTGAGCGTAAGCAACAATATCTGAGTATAGAAATAAAGTTAGACAAGACTGCCTTAAGAAGGCAAACACAAAAGCAATAACGATCGAAGAGGCAAGGCCTCCTGCCTGGGACCTCCTAACTACTCCTGGTCTTCGTCAGCCTCCATGTAGTAGTATCCGTCGGTGATGGCATTTGGCTCCAGGGATCCACCATCTGGTTGCAACAATCGGAAAGAAGAAAGAAGGGGGAAAAGGGATAGCAAAGCAACCGTGGGCACTCATCCAAAGTACTCGCAAGCATCAGATCTATACTAAGTATGCATTGGTATCAAAGGAAGGTATGTGCCCGTGGACTGAACTGCAGAATGCCAGAATAGAGGGGAAGGCCTAGCCTATCGAAGACTAGCATCTTCAAGCAGCTCCAAGCATCTTGCAACATTCAGAAGAGTATATAATAGCAGTTTATAATTAACAAGCATGTTGTAATATTAACACCAAGAGATCCTTCCTCGACTCCCTGTGAGAAAGCAATCCCGGAGCCAACATATCCATCACATATCTCAAGTATTCATTTCTAGTTATAATAGATCGGGATACAAGTCCGAACGTCCGTTACCGTGGACACAACTATTCAAATAGATAATATTCCCTGCAGGGGTGCACCACGTTACCCAACACACTTTATTACTCTCGCCGGACACACTTTTCCGAGTCAATTGCCAGCCTCGGAAGATCAACACATCGCAGCCCTACCTAGGCTCAGCAGAGAGCTCCTCGCCGGTCTACATCCTAAGCACTCCGGGGTCTTGGGCCCATCGCCCGTTGCACTCTGGGTCGTTGTGTGCATGGTGTATACCAGCGCCACCTCGGATGGTCGACGCGATCCGATCGTGCTGCAATGCTAAACTGGACGTTTGACAAAGCTTCGGCTGATACTGCGACGCCGAGGCCCATAACTATTCCCACGTGGTGGTTAGTGTGTAAAGGCCAAAGGCCAACTCAGAACAAATACCCAAATCATTAGTGCGTTGGGAGCTCGCGAAGATGAGCAGAGACTCACGATCAATGTGACCCCATCACCCCGTCTCGTGGACTTACGGCAAGGGCCCAGAATGCCCGGCCGTGCCACGTAATTATCTCGCGGGTGCTCTCCGGGCCCGCCTGACTTTCACATCAACTCGCGGGTACCCCTCAGGGCCGACCATACTTCAACAATGGTCTCAAGTAAAGTTCAGGTAACCGTGTGTCCATAACATCAAGGGGGAATCCAAGGAACCATCCTCGTTGGAATCCAGTTGATGTAATCATCAAGCTGAACTTAGGAGGAATCACCCTCGAGGTTCACTCTTGAGGTGTTGCACGATAGAGTCATGTCGGGAGTGGTGAAGGAGGAATCACCCTCGATGACCATGACCGAATAGCTACACTAAAGAGTCAACAACAGGAGTGTGTTACGAGGTATCACCCTCGGCACTCGATGGTAGCTCTGCGGAGTTGTACAACTAGGGGGCATGAAGTGATGTGTTGGGCTCTGGTCATCAATCACGTTGATCGAGTCGTCGATGATGAAGCAGGGGCAACAAGGACAAGGTGGGGGTCACTGATGGATCACTAACCAATCTATACTAAGCAGTTTAGGATAAGCAGGTAAGGTACAATGAGCAGGTTACAAAAGTAGGCTATGCATCAGAATAGGAGTAATCAATAACAGTAGCAAAATCTAATGCAAGCATGGGAGAGAATGGAATGGGCGATATCGGGATGATCAAAGGAGGGCTTGCCTGGAAGCTCCGCTGAAAGGGAAGAAGGGTCGTCATCGACGTAGTCGATCACAGCGGCATCAACATCGGTCTCGGGGTCTACAGGAGAAAAAGAGGAGGAAGAAACAGTAAATACAAAGCACACAGATGCATGACAAGACAACAAGCAAAGCTAGGGTGTTCTAACGCAGTGCTACATGACACGACAAAGGGGGATAACATCCGAGAAAGTTCTCCTGAAGTCTGACATTTTCGGACAGATGAAACGGAGGGGATGGTTGCATGTTAGCTATGCTAGGGACGTGTGACAGACGAATGGAGGGCATATCCGGATTCATCTCGTTTTTCTGAGCAACTTTCATGTACAAAGTATTTTCATCTGAGTTATGGATTATTTTATATAATTTTTGAAAGATTTAAATACTTTCTAAAATTTCTAGAATATTAATATTAATACATATTTAATAAAAAAAGCTAAGTGTAACCGGTGGCTGTCTAGCCACAGAGGCGGACCTATGGGGCCAGTCAACTGCCCAGTCAGCAGTTGACTGGTCCATGTTTGACTAGTCAAAGGTCTAGTGGGACCTAGCTGTCATTGGGACAAATTTCTAACAGAGTTATTAGTCTAACCAAAGGCTTAATTAGAGGGTGGGGCCCAATTGTAAGTTAGAAACTAAGTTAACTGGTTTAAATAAATTGTTGCTAATCCTAATGCTATAGTGGACGGGGCCACCCATTAGTGGGCCATTACCAAATCTAATCTAACACACATGCACACACAGCAACACATGCGCGCGGGCACAGAAGCGGCCCGGCGGCCATGATCAGCAGCATCGGCTGCGGGCTGACGCAGCAGCGGCGGCGGGCGCTTGGCCAGGCGGCTGAGTGCGAGACAACGAGCAGTGGCAACGGAGGAGTAGGGCGGCGAGCATGCGCAGGAAGCAGCGGCGAGCAACAGTACGAGGATGCGGCGTGGTGTGTGGGTGATGGCCGGCAAGGCGGAGCTCCGGCGGGAGCTGGCGCGCGACGGCAGCAGCGAGTGGCTTAGGGACGTGGGCGCGAGCAGGAGCAAAGCTCCAGGTACAGCGGCAGGGCGGGCGTCGGTGGCTATGGGGCACTGGTGCGACGAGGCGGAGGCCAGTCAGGAGCGGGGATGGCGCTTGGGCGTGCGGCTGGGAAATGATGGGCGCGGGCACAAACGGGCCTACACGCAGGGGGAGGGGGCGGCCACAACGTGGTCAGGGGAGGCGCAGGCGCAGTGAGCACGAGCGCCCAGCGAGCTCCCGACGCGGTGGTGCAGCGAACATTGACGACACAGAAATGAAAGGGGGAAACCAGGGGGGTCGAGGGGGAGCCTCACATTGAGCAGCAGGGGAGGTCGGGGGCGACTCGTGGAGGTGCGGCAGCGACCGGAGGTGACCAAATCAGGCGATGGCGCGCGACGACCGTAGTTGGAGAAGACGGAGGCGGGCGTCGTCGATGAGGCGGCTCGGCTCCATCCAGTCGGACGAGGAGACGTGGACGACGACTGCTGATACATTTCCAACGTATCTATAATTTTTGATTGTTTCATGCTATTATATTATTTGTTTTGGATATTTTATATGCATTAATATGCTATTTTATATGATTTTTGGAACTAACCTATTAACCTAGAGCCCAGTGCCAGTTTCTATTTTTCCTTGTTCTAGAGTTTGGCAGAAAAGGAATAGCAAACGGAGTCCAAACGGAATAAAACTTTCGCGATGATTTTTCTTGGACCAGAAGACACCTAGGAGACTTGGAGTGCAAGTCAGAGGAGCCTCGAGGCAACCACAAGGGTGGAGGGTGCGCCCCCGACCTTGTGCGCCCCTCGTAGCTCTCCTGGCCTAATTCTTCCTCCTATATATACTCTTATACCCCAAAACATCCGGGGAGCCACGAAACCACTTTTCCATCGCCGCAACCTTCTGTACCCGTGAGATCCTATCTTGGGGCCTTTTCTAGCATCCTGCCGGAGGGGGAATCGATCACGGAGGGCTTCTACATCAACACCATTGCCTCTCCGATGAAGCGTGAGTAGTTTACTTCAGACCTACGGGTCCATAGCTAGTAACTAGATGGTTTCTTCTCTCTCTTTGATTCTCAATACAAAGTTCTCCTTGATGTTCTTGGAGATCTATTCGATGTAATACTCTTTTGCGGTGTGTTTGTCGAGATCTGATGAATTGTGGATTTATGATCAGCTTATCTATGAATATTATTTGAATCTCCTCTGAATTCTTATATGCATGATTTTATATCTTTGCAAGTCTCTTCGAACTATCGATTTGGTTTGGCCAACTAGATTGTTTTTTCTTGCAATGGGAGAAGTGCTTAGCTTTGGGTTCAATCTTCCAGTGCTCGATCCTAGTGACAGAAGGGGAACCGACACGTATTGTATTGTTGCCATCGAGGATAACAAGATGGGGTTTTCATCATATTGCACTATAAAAAAAAGACACATCCGTGACATTTTGGGCCGAACGAAAAAAATTCTGTCATACTTATGACACTTCTATGACGATAATTATGACAAAACCTAGTATCATCATAGATGTGGTGGACTCCTACTTCTATGACAAAAAATCATGACAGAAAATGGACTTTTCATCCTGGGCGGGCCGGAGGCGCAGCTGCATGACATTCTTTGGGCCGTCCATGACGGAGAAACCCGTGGTAGAAGCGAGGGCGAGGAAAATATCGGGGGAGTTCCCGGTTACGGTGGGTGGTCGGGGCCGAGCGATGCGCGTTTTTCTCGTACGTACGTGCGTGTGTGCGAGGCGTTGTGCTCTAACTGAACCCGAGCGATTGCACTGCAGGCTATGCGTTACTGAACCCGAGCGATCGATCGATGGCTGTTAACTGAACCCGATCGAGCGATTCCTTCGCTACTGCTGCTAACTGAAGCCGATCGATGTTGCCTCTGGATGAACAGTGAGCATTGTTGGGGGGTTTGGATGAATAGTTCCCGGTGGGGGTTGGATGAACAGGAACCCATGGTAGTAGAGGCCGTTGCTGCTGGATGAACAGTACCCCGATCAATCGAGCCGGTGGATGAACAGGACCCCGTGGAGGGCTGGATGAATAGGACCCCGTGGAGGACTGGATGAACAGTAGCCCATGGAGGGGTGGTTGAACAGGACCCCCATGGATGGTTGAACAGTAGCCGGTGGAGGAGCGCGCGGTGGAGGCTGGATGAACAGGAGCCCGTGGATGAACAGTCACAGGTGGAGGCTGGAGGAGATTGACGGTGGATGAACAATAGCCCGCGGAGGCTGGAGGAGGTCGACGGTGAAGATGAATAGTATCCCGTGGAGTCCTGTTTTGTGGTACGCCACACCCCTCCCGATGAACAGGGCCCCCATTTCGACCGTAGCGCTCCAACACAAGTCCATTTCCTCCGTTTTGCGGTACGACACACCCCTCCCAATCAACAAGACCCCATTTCGACCATAGGAGGTATGTTTCCTCCGTTTTGCGGTACGCCAGACCCCTCCCGATGAACAAGATCCTATTTCCACTATGACCATAGAATGACAACGCTACGTACGCTTCGACCAGGTGGTCCCGGATGTCAGGCACTTCCTTGCGTGCGAAGATGTAGCTGGTGGGTCCCAGCAGTCAGGGGGTGAATCATTTTTTTGCCCGTAATATGTACGCAATTCCTTGCATGTGAAGATGTAGCTGGTGGGTCCCAGCAGTCAGGGGGCGAATCATTTTTTTGCCTGTAATATGGACGCACTTCCTTGCGTGCGAAGATGTAGCTGGTGGGTCCCAACAGTCAGGGAGAAATGTTTTTTCATGAAATACGGTGGCCCGTCTGGTGGGTCCCTACACTCAGGTGGAGGAATAATTATTTTCAGCGTAATAAGGAGGCACTTCCTTGCTGCGGCCATGGACCCGGCTGTCAGCCTCTCCATGTACAGTACTCTTCCGATGGAAGTCGGTCGTTTACCACATTGACCATGCCGCACCGAGAGCACCAAGGCGGTGGACAATGGCGAGGCCTAGGAAGGGGACGGCGTGGAGCCAGGGAAGACGCGGCAGTGGATGCCCACGCAGAGAGGAGTACGAGGGTTCACTGGTTCGGCTGCGGTGTGAGGATGCCGTCGTCGCAGGGCCTGGCCAGCGGTGGGAGTAGTAGGGGCTGTGAGGCCTTCGCGGTCATAGCCAGCCATGGGAGGCAGGAGCAGGTGGCACGACCGGCGCTGCTTTGGGAGGCTGGAGCAAGAAGACCAGAGGTTGAAGAAGCACGACGGCCGTTGGATAGACATCATACGGTCACTGCAGCTAGAATCGTTTATATTGACTAAGTTGACAAAGTCCTCGGTACGCGTCAACTTAGTAGGCCCACAGGTCAGCCTCCAAAATGGTGCGCCCTAGATGTCAGGGGGAGGAATCATTTTTGGACGGATGAAGCTAGAATATCCGAGATTAAAGAAGAAGCACGACATCTGTTGGATGGACATCCAACGACCACTATTGCTAGAGCCGTGTGTTGACTATAAGTTGGTAAAGCCTTGCATACGCGTCAATTTTTTTTGAGGGGAACATCAACTTAGTAGGCCCACAAGTGTGTGGCAGAGAACTTATAGCCCATTTGAGATTTGTAAAAATTTACAACCCATTTTTGAATTCAAATGGAATTTACTACAGCCCATTTACAGTTTGTTAAAAGTACAACCCATTTTCTAGCTAGGACAACAATTAATAATTTCAACCAAGCGTTCAAAACAGAATTCAATAAAATTTCCCACAATTTGATGGGATCCGAAATATTTTTATCCCGAAATTTCTAGTTAGATTAAATACAATTTCAATATAAATTTATTTTACGTAAAAATCCAACGAAACATTGCACGCGCAACAATTAATGAAATTAAAATTTTCAAAATCCAAAAATAATATTTTATAAACTAATTACGTGTTTGGTGCATTTGTTTATAGTTACAACCCAATTCTTATAATTACATACCATTTATTATTTCTTAAAGCCCATTTTCTTGTTAAGCCTAATGCATCCCTCCTAGGAAAGATTTGCAGCCCACCGGGGCGGAGAATAACAAGTTGACCTTGCCTGGGTATTCCTCAAAAAAAGTATAGCTAGGCTAGCCATTTTCATCTTGAAAAAAAATTAATATCTGGGCTGGATATCTGGCCTGGGCTAGACGGGCCACAACCCGCCCAGTTAATACCCTGCTCTCCTCTGAACAACAATGAAAACATTGCTCAAGAAAAACTCTACAGTGCTCACACCTCAAAAAGACAAATACTGCTCGAGCTGCTTGGTCCCAGCTGTCGGTCTCTCCTTGTGGAATTCTCTCGTTTATTGACTACATAGGTTGACAATGGTGTGGCACCGTGATGTTGGAAATATGCCCTAGAGGCAATAATAAATTGATTATTATTATATTTCCTTGTTCATGATAATTGTTTATTATCCATGCTAGAATTGTATTGATACGAAACTCAGATACATGTGTGGATACATAGACAACACCATGTCCCTAGTAAGCCTCTAGTTGACTAGCTCGTTGATCAATAGATGGTTACGGTTTCCAGACCATGGACATTGGATGTCGTTGATAACGGGATCACATCATTAGGAGAATGATGTGATGGACAAGACCCAATCCTAAGCCTAGCACAAAGATCGTGTAGTTCGTATGCTAAAGCTTTTCTAATGTCAAGTATCATTTCCTTAGACCATGAGATTGTGCAACTCCCAGATACCGTAGGAATACTTTGGGTGTGCCAAACGTCACAACGTAACTGGGTGGCTATAAAGGTACACTACAGGTATCTCCAAAAGTGTCTGTTGGGTTGGCACGAATCGAGACTGGGATTTGTCACTCCGTGTAAACGGAGAGGTATCTCTGGGCCCACTCGGTAGGACATCATCATAATGTGCACAATGTGACCAAGGAGTTGATCACGGGATGATGTGTTACGGAACGAGTAAAGAGACTTGCCAGTAACGAGATTGAACAAGGTATCGGGATACCGACGATGGAATCTCGGGCAAGTATCATACCACTAGACAAAGGGAATTGTATACGGGATTGATTGAATCCTCGACATCGTGGTTCATCCGATGAGATCATCGTGGAACATGTGGGAGCCAACATGGGTATCCAGATCCCGCTATTGGTTATTGGCCGGAGAGTTATCTCGGCCATGTCTGCATGACTCCCGAACCCGTAGGGTCTACACACTTAAGGTTCGATGATGCTAGGGTTATAGGGAATAGATATACGTGGTTACTGAATGTTGTTCGGAGTCCCGGATGAGATCCCGGACGTCACGAGGAGTTCCGGAATGGTCCGGAGGTAAAGATTAATATATATGAAGTATGGTTTTGGCCACCGGAAGTGTTCCGGGCATCACCGGTAGTGTACCGCGACCACCGGAGGGGTCCGGGGGTCCACCAGGTGGGGCCACCAGCCCTGGAGGCCTACATGGGCCAATAGTGGGAAGGGACCAGCCCCTAAGTGGGCTGGGGCGCCTCCCCACCAAGGCCCATGCGCATAAGGGGAAGAGGGGCAAACCCTAAGGGCAGATGGGCCTTAAGGCCCATGCCTGGTGCGCCTCCCTCTCCCCCTCCACTTGGCCGCCACCCTAAATGGGATTGGGGCTGGCCGCCGCCCCTAGGGTGGAACCCTAGTGTAACATCCCAAAATTCTAAATTTTGGAATGTTATAATAATTAGATAGATTTGGTTGATTGTTTGATTGATTATCTGAAAGTGAGTGAATTCGAAACTTTTTGAAAGTTAAAAGAGAGGGAATAAAAGGACTTTCCCAAACTTTCATATTTGCTTTTTGATCTCCGTGAAATCAAATTCTTTTCATCACAAAACCCTGGAGAGAAGATGACATGACTTCTTCCATTTATTTAAATGAAATGGGGTGTTTGAAAATATTTCAATTTCATTTGGAAAATATTTCCAATTCTGCAACTTTATGCAACTCAATGATTTTCACGAGCGAAGATAAAATGACTTCTTCAAATTCTATGAAATATGAGTTGGGAGTTCAAAGAATTAAATTCAAAGTTCATTTGAATTTATTTTCAATTTGGAGATTTTTGAGTTTTATTCAAATTATTTTTCTCCAAAAATAAAATATATGGAAATTAGGGTAACATGATTCCCTACAATAAAAAAATTGGAGAAGAATTAATTTGAAATCATTTTGGTATTTTTAAAATGATTTTTATTGAGTTTTTATTAGACCAGTAGCACTCTTTGATTTATCTGAATTTGTGTGGATTTTATTTGAAGTTATAAAAATGTTCATGTCGTAGAAAAATCTTTTTCTGAAAATTTTGATATATTATATGCCTATATAATATTTTTAGTTATTTTGTTTTTATTATTTTAAGTTCTCTGAAAAAAAGGTTTATTAAAAAAATAAAAAAAAGAGCTCCCTTCCGCCGAACTGGGCCGGCCCAACAGGCCAAGCCCAGCCCAGCGCGCCGCTCCTCTCCTTCCCGAGCGGGAGTCCTGCTCGGGCACGCCGCCGCACCGCCATGGCCGCCGTGCGCTGTCCGGCCTCCTCCTCTGCCCCTTCTCCAAGCCTCATGCAGCCCCCCTCCTTTAAAGCCGCGCCCGCCGCCCGTCTCTCCCTATTTTCCCCCGCACCGCCGCCCTTGCGCCGCATCCCGCCGCCGCCGGCGAGATCCGCCACCGCCGCCCCGCTCCGTCCTGCCCCGCGGACCACCGCCGACGCCGCCATCCGCCTCGCCTCGCCGCGCCGCCCTTCCCCAACCACTTCGCCGCCCTCCTGGATGACCGGAGCCGCCGCCCTGGCCGGACCCGAGCCGCCGCCGCCGTCCGGTCTCGCCGGAGAACGCCACCGCCGTTGGTTTTCTTGCCACGGTTGACTCCGCGAGAACCGGTACAAAACCCCTCGGTTTCCTACGGTTTTTTTGGTTTTTAGGTGCGGTTTATTATTTTGTTAGTTTATTTAACGAACGCTTTCTGTTTAGGTAGTTCTAGTGAACAGATTCATTAGTTGTCGTTCGGCAGCTAACGTTCGTTCGGTAGCGTTTCTCTTTTTCTTTTTATTTTTAAATTTCGGCCAGGGACCCATCCGTGAAGATTTTATTTACAGATTAGTCCCTGATTTTCAAATGACTATAACTTTTTACTCGTTAGTCCAAATCCAACGAAACAAACGCCCACTTCTTCGTTATGAACCCCTCTATCCATTAATCCAACTCAAACATGTTTTGAAAGTTTTAAATTTGAATTAGACCAGATTTGAATTCAAACTTTGTTTGATCATAACTTGAGTTTCGTAACTCCGTTTGAGTTGATTCTTTTTGCAAATCGAAGCTCTTGACCTAAACTTTCTGATAAGGCCAAATTCACATAATTTGGTACTGTTAGAAATTGTTTTACGTTGCAAGAGTTATTTGCCTGGTTTTGATGTTTTCTGAATCGTCTTCTTTGTTCTTTCTGATCTTTTGAGTGATTGCTCATGTGTGGTTACTACTGCTTGTTTATGATAGATTGACCGGAGTGTGACGAGTAGAATTATCAAGAGTTATGAGTGCGAATCATCTTCATCAACATTGCAGGCAAGTTCACACCTTGACCATACCTCTTTCATACCCAGTTTTTGTTGCATTAGATCAAACCTCAAACATTGCATGATTAGGATCTAATTAAATTGGGGGTATTGGGAAGTAGTTGATGAGGTAGGAACCTATTGCCCTGCATTCAAACCTTGGGAGTTACTTTTACGTTATGCTTACATGGCCATGCTATGCTCGTAGACGTGGATTGGGTTTTAAGAGTATCCATGACAGATGTGAGATTGTTAATTAATGGTTTACTTAAGGTGGCAACTTAAACACACATCTGGGTGGATTGAGGCACCTGGTTATTCTAGGATTGCCTGTCTAGGCACCTGGGTAATCCAGGACTTGCCTGTTTTCTTTTGGACCGCCACCCAGGCTCAAAGGGATCATGAGATTTTTTAAACTAGAAACTTCCGTGTGCAGCCACAAGCCATTATGGGCTCTGGCATAGTTGATTAAGTCGTGCGAACTCTGACAGGGTAGACTAGCAGATGTAGGGGAAAGTAGGTGTACCGGTCTATCCATCGTAAGGTGCTAGCGCTTCTGAAAGACTGTGTCTCGGTCATCCGTTTCTCAAACACCATGTAGTGCGAGAAATCCAACGAAGGCGATCGAGTCTTGTGGGGAAAAGTGCGCAAACCTCTGCAGAGTGTATAAACTAATCATGATTAGCCGTGTCCCCGGTTATGGACATCTTGAGTATCTAGTTCTTGGATTATCCTGTGATCTCATCATGTTACTTTAAATGAATATTGTTGGGTTTTAATGATGATGCTTACTTGGGATTGAGAATGCTGTCAACCATTCTCAATGTTCAACAACCACCATGATAGTTAATTAAAATGTATTCCTTTGCAGTAGGGAAAAATTGGCTTTTCGCAAAAACCTTATAACCATAGAGCTTTTCCACCAGCCAAATATGCATGTAGTGATAGCCTTTATTCATCATTCTCTATGGTGTGAATTTGCCAGTACATTCAATGTACTGACCCTTTGTGGCTGCAACGTCTCATGTTGCAGGATTATCTTACGACGAGTAGGTGATACGTTAGGGTTACGATTTCTACACTCAACTTTGCCGTTGGTGTTGATGGGAATCCACAACCTTGTTACTTCCGCTATTTTGGATTTGAGGTAATAGTATTTACGTTACTTTTACATGTGATTTACCTCTGTTATAAATCCTCGAGTACTGTGTGTGTCAGCATACCGATCCAGGGTTGACACTTAAGCACAGAGACTTGACCCATTCGGGTCGGGTCGCTACAAGATGGTATCAGAGCACATGTTGACTGTAGGACGTGACCCTAGAAACTGGCAAGCCCATAGCAAAGATTGTTCTCTACAACTTTCCCTTTCAAAAAGATCTTTTACCTCTCTTCTCTTCCGAGCTTATTCAAAAATTCTCTTTAGTGAGACCATACCCCTTTCCCCTTTTGACCACTCGAAGATTCCATTGATGAGACCACTCCAAGAAGTAGAAGATATCGGACAACTAAGACCACTTCGGAATGAAGAGTATTTTCCGTGCATCTGAATAATGGAAACTACAACGGTTGAAGGCCGAAGACAAGTAGAATTTGAAGGCTCTGAAGAATTCCCAGATTTATATGACCTAGGAAGGCTACCCTTATGGAACTTGGCAGACTATGGAAGTTGTCAATACCCGAGATCAAGGTGTATTGGAGAAAGACCAAAACATGGAGAGTTGAGAACTCAAAGTTTTGTCAAGAAAACCCTAAGGCAGGAGATATCAACTGGCAAGATAGCTCATGGCAATGACAAGGGCAGAAACACGGTTATCCGTGATGTCATCACCATTGATACTGTGGTCACCGAGCTGAGCTAAGCATGCATTCCTTCGGAAGGATTGGATGGTAGAAGACTGATGGAGCATCTATCAGCAAAGGATGCAGTTTTAAACTTAGCTGGTGTATCACCAAGATCTGGAGTAGTACATCAAGAAGTTTAAGGTGGAGCTCCATGAAGCCGTATTAGACAAGGAAGCATTTCATGAAGAACTCAGGAACCAAAAGCTGAAAGTAGCCAAGCTGGAGGAGCTACAACCTCGAGATACCGGAGATTTGTCAGGAATTGAAGGACAGTAGGACCATGGTTCATGCGAAGGATGTTGAAACCAGAAGTTTGGAACGCAACTCCAGAATATTAAAGGACGTCACGAGAGACTTCGCGTCATAAGAGTTGATCTGGCAAAAGAACTTGAGAAGGACAAGCATGATTGGAAGAAGCCATTGGAGGCTTGAACAAGTCTTGAAGAGTTTGGAGACGTTGAAGATTTATTGACCTTTAGAAGACCAAACCCCTATGATATACCTACGTTAGATGCGACATTTGTGAGCTCTCATTTGTTTGATGCTTTTCCCGACAGCCACAAATAAAATCTGTCTTTTCAAAACTTTTGTTTGTATTGTGTGTATCCCTCTCTATATCTCTTATCTCACCCCAAACCCATGGACCCAATAGAGGACGAATGAAGATGAACTCATGTTTTCCTGGACCGATAAGTCAACTGGAGACGGACCGATGGATTCAGAACATGGAGGATCACATGGAGAATAACCCTATAGTTGGAAATGATATGACCCATCATGCTCTTCAGTGCTTTGAAGGAGGTGCTGCTACTTGGTGGAGAATGTACCAAACCATGAATGGATGGCAAGGAGTAACCACTTGGAGAGAATTAAAGTTGACTTTGCCAAAGTCTCGGCTTGTGTCCCAGAAGTTGAAGCCTTATGGAAAGGATATGAGGAAACCTTGTGCATGCAAGATTTGTGGAGAAATAGGACACACCCATAAAGAACACAAGGGTGAATGCCCTAATTGTGAAGGAAGTCACCCAGTTGAAGAATGCCCAACTAGGAAGATTACTTGTTTCTTGTGTAAAGGGACTACCCACTATCCTGCTCAGTGCCACATCTACCCCATGGTACAACGAACCATCCAGCAGAAGAAAGAAGAAATGAAAGGAGCCCTCATGGAAATTTTAGAAGAAGCTGTGATGGAGGACACACCTAAAGAAGACCCGAGTAAACCCTGCACTAAGTCTTGCTATGCATGTGGAGAAGAAGGACACATCTCCCAAAATTGTTTGAATGGGGATCTAGTAGAATTCCCAACAGAGGAAGTAGAATATGACCCAGAGAAATAGAAGCCATGATTGGCATGGTAAGGTCCAGGAAGAGAAGCAGATTGGATTCTAGGAAGAATCTGAGTCATATCACCTGTTACAGGTGCAAGAGTCAGGACACTACCTCAACAATTGCCCAAAAAGGAAACCTCGATACTTGTCAGAAGTAATATGTTTTAGTTGTAATGGAGCAGGGCACTTTGCCAGAGAATGCCCCAAGGAGAAGGAGAGTTGTGCTAGATAGTTGAGTTTGCAACAAAAGAAATGGCGTAGTAGAAGTGAGAACATTTTCTTTTATATTGAGGTGTTGAGTTGAGACATGTAATGGAAAAGCAAAAGATTGTAATCATTGGAGAATCAATAAAGTTAGCATCGTTGGTAAAGATTTGGGTTTTATGAGTTGTTACTCTATGAAGAAGAATTTTGGCCATTCTGAGGATATGAGAAATATGGTCTATGGAAGATTTGTGCATTTTAAGGGTGGTAGTACCCTGTAAGAACCGTTGACCCCTGGAAAAGATAAGGATACTCCACTAAGTGGATTTCGGACAAAATGAATACGAGTTTTGTCTCGATATGTGTGATACCCCAAGAGTATGTGGGATGAAGTTGGAGACCGTCAGTTGTTTGGACCAAATGTGATCAAGGAGTCGGAAGAGAATGTTAAGTTGATTCGAGATAGACTGAAAGTAGCTCAGTCCAGGTAGAAGAGTTATGCAGACTTAAAAACGCAAGGAGGTAGTCTATGAAATTGGAGATAGAGCATGTCTTCGTGTGACCCCTCTGCGAGGAGTTAAACAATTTGGAGTTAAGGGACAGTTAGCCCCGATATTTGTAGGACCATACCGAGTTTTGGAGCGTATGAGAGAAGTGGCCTACAAGTTTGAGTTACCCGAAGGACTGTCATGAGTTCAAGATGTGTTTCACGTTTCCCAGTTGAAGAAGTGCCATGCAGAGATGGCCAATATTCCCCTGTAAGGACGCTTGACCACGGAAAGGATAATGATGTTCCACGAAGTGGAATATGGACTTCATAAGTATAAGTTTTTATCTCGGTATGAGGGATATCCCACGAGGATGAAGAGATGAATTACTATTGGATATAAAGGAGGTATGATGTCGGAAATATGGATCAATGGAAACTCCATGATGAGTCCGAGTAATCATGTCCTAGTTTGGTGCCAATAGAAGGAAGGAAGATAGTACAATTGGATGGATTTAAGAATACTAGGAAGTTGGAAGTTGGAATAATGATCAGTTGCCCAATGATAAGTTCAAGGACTACAAGTGATGAGGTGTGCCATAACCCACAGGCCCCAGGACCTGCCAAGAAGCAAGCACATTCTTGCTGAAGGAAGAACCCTGGAAGAGGATATACCTTTGTCGACAGACAATCTTATAGGAGTAACGCAAAACCTGAGAGTTGTGAAGGAACGATAGATGTTTGTTTGGCTTGCAGAATCCATGGAATTTTCTGAACTTAGTTCATTGACAAGAGAAATTCTGCAATGCTTGTGAGGATGACCGAGTGTTAGAATGCGAGATTCACTAAAGCATATACAGGGTAATGATTTGGGTGCGGGATGGATTGATCACCATACCGACTTACTCTTATTATTCGCCTTGCTATATGGGATGGTAAATCTGAGTGACTTGCCTATAGTAGAGAGACGACGATATTAAACCTTGTTAAACCTTAGAATGGTATAAGAATTTTTCCCTTGTACACGGCAGCTTTTTGCCAACCGTAGGTTATACGGTGAGGATCAACCCAGACCCATTTCCTGCAGGAGAAACCAAAAATTGTTGACCACCATGAGATGTCGATAGTTGATTAGTATTGGCGCCAGACCCGTCCGCTAAGAAGACCCAGTCTTGGAATAACCTTACCTAGATGAAAGACAGAAGAATTGAGGAAAAAGTTATGCCACTACTGGAAGAGCTCAGAGAAGGAATTTTCTCGAGGATCTGAGAAGACCGACACTGTCAAGAATAAGGATCGAGTATATGAGTTTTGATGGAACAGTAACCATGCTTCTAAGGGTGGTAGCACCCCAGACCCCTGGGATGATCGATGGATTTTGAGAAGACCCCAAACCCTAACCTATTTCTTTCTAGCCTCTCCGAATCTCGAGGACGAGATTCCTTTTAAGGGTGGTAGGTTTGTAACATCCCAAAATTCTAAATTTTGGAATGTTATAATAATTAGATAGATTTGGTTGATTGTTTGATTGATTGTCTGAAAGTGAGTGAATTCGAAACTTTTTGAAAGTTAAAAGAGAGGGAATAAAAGGACTTTCCAAAACTTTCATATTTGCTTTTTGATCTCCGTGAATTCAAATTCTTTTCATCACAAAACCCTAGAGAGAAGATGACATGACTTCTTCCATTTATTTAAATGAAATGGGGTGTTTGAAAATATTTGAATTTCATTTGGAAAATATTTCCAATTCTGCAACTTTATGCAACTCAATGATTTTCACGAGCGAAGATAAAATGACTTCTTCAAATTATATGAAATATGAGTTGGGAGTTCAAATAATTAAATTCAAAGTTCATTTGAATTTATTTTCAATTTGGAGATTTTTGAGTTTTATTCAAATTATTTTTCTCCAAAAATAAAATATATGGAAATTAGGGTAACATGATTCCCTACAATAAAAAAATTGGAGAAGAATTAATTTGAAATCATTTTGGTATTTTTAAAATGATTTTTATTGAGTTTTTATTAGACCAGTAGCACTCTTTGATTTATCTGAATTTGTGTGGATTTTATTTGAAGTTATAAAAATGTTCATGTCGTAGAAAAATCTTTTTCTGAAAATTTTGATATATTATATGCCTATATAATATTTTTAGTTATTTTGTTTTTATTATTTTAAGTTCTCTGAAAAAAAGGTTTATTAAAAAAATAAAAAAAAGAGCTCCCCTCCGCCGAACTGGGCCGACCCAACAGGCCAAGCCCAGCCCAGCGCGCCGCTCCTCTCCTTCCCAAGCGGGAGTCCCGCTCGGGCACGCCGTCGCACCGCCATGGCCGCCGTGCGCTGTCCGGCCTCCTCCTCTGCCCCTTCTCCAAGCCTCACGCAGCCCCCTCCTTTAAAGCCGCGCCCGCCGCCCGTCTCTCCCTTGCGCCGCATCCCGCCGCCGCCGGCGAGATCCACCGCCGCCGCCCCGCTCCGTCCTGCCCCGCGGACCACCGCCGACGCCGCCATCCGCCTCGCCTTGCCGCGCCGCCCTTCCCCAACCCCTTCGCCGCCCTCCTGGACGACCGGAGCCGCCGCCCCGGCCGGACCCGAGCCACCGCCGCCGTCCGGTCTCGCCAGCCACCGCCGTTGGTTTTCTTGCCACGGTTGACTCCGCGAGAACCGGTACAAAACCCCTCAGTTTCCTACGTTTTTTTGGTTTTTAGGTGCGGTTTATTATTTTGTTAGTTTATTTAACGAACGCTTTCTGTTTAGGTAGTTCTAGTGAACAGATTCATTAGTTGGCGTTCGGCAGCGAACGTTAGTTCGGTAGCGTTTCTCTTTTTCTTTTTATTTTTAAATTTCGGCCAGGGACCCATCCGTGAAGATTTTATTTACAGATTAGTCCCTGATTTTCAAATGACTATAACTTTTTACTCGTTAGTCCAAATCCACACGCCCACTTCTTCGTTATGAACCCCTCTATCCATTAATCCAACTCAAACATGTTTTGAAAGTTTTAAAATTTGAATTAGACCAGATTTGAATTCAAACTTCGTTTGATCATAACTTGTGTTTCATAACTCCGTTTGAGTTGATTCTTTTTGCAAATCGAAGCTCTTGACCTAAACTTTCTGATAAGGCCAAATTCACATAATTTTGGTACTGTTAGAAATTGTTTTACGTTGCAAGAGTTATTTGCCTGGTTTTGATGTTTTCCGAATCGTCTTCTTTGTTCTTTCTGATCTTTTGAGTGATTGCTCATGTGTGGTTACTATTGCTTGCTTACGATAGATTGACCGGAGTGTGACGAGTAGAACTATCAAGAGTTATGAGTGCGAATCATCTTCATCAACATTGCAGGCAAGTTCACACCTTGATCATACCTCTTTCATACCCAGTTTTTGTTGCATTAGATCAAACCTCAAACATTGCATGATTAGGATCTAATTAAATTGGGGGTATTGGGAAGTAGTTGATGAGGTAAGAACCTATTGCCCTGCATTCGAACCTTGGGAGTTACTTTTACGTTATGCTTACATGGCCATGCTATGCTCGTAGACGTGGATTGGGTTTTGAGAGTATCCATGACAGATGTGAGATTGTTAATTAATGGTTTACTTAAGGTGGCAACTTAAACACACATCTGGGTGGATTGAGGCACCTGGTTATTCTAGGATTGCCTGTCTAGGCACCTGGGTAATCCAGGACTTGCCTGTTTTCTTTTGGACCGCCACCCAGGCTCAAAGGGATCATGAGATTTTTCAAACTAGAAACTTCCGTGTGCAGCCACAAGCCATTATGGGCTCTGGCATAGTTGATTAAGTCGTGCGAACTCTTATAGGGTAGACTAGCAGATGTAGGGGAAAGTAGGTGTACCGGTCTATCCATCGTAAGGTGCTAGCGCTTCTGAAAGACTGTGTCTCGGTCATCCGTTTCTCAAACACCATGTAGTGCGAGAAATCCAACGGAGGCGATCGAGTCTTGTGGGGAAAAGTGCGCAAACCTCTGCAGAGTGTATAAACTAATCATGATTAGCCGTGTCCCCGATTATGGACATCTTGAGTATCTAGTTCTTGGATTATCCTGTGATCTCATCACGTTACTTTAAATGAATATTGTTGGGTTTTAATGATGATGCTTACTTGGGATTGAGAATGCTGTCAACCATTCTCAATGTTCAACAACCACCATGATAGTTAATTAAAATGTATTCCTTTGTAGTAGGGAAAAATTGGCTTTTCGCAAAAACCTTATAACCATAGAGCTTTTCCACCAGCCAAATATGCATGTAGTGATAGCCTTTATTCATCATTCTCTATGGTGTGAATTTGCCAGTACATTCAATGTACTGACCCTCTGTGGCTGCAACATCTCATGTTGCAGGATTATCTTACGACGAGTAAGTGATACATTAGGGTTACGATTTCTACACTCAACTTTGCCGTTGGTGTTGATGGGAATCCACAACCTTGTTACTTCCGCTATTTTGGATTTGAGGTAATAGTATTTACATTACTTTTACATGTGATTTACCTCTGTTATAAATCCTCGAGTACTGTGTGTGTCAGCATACCGATCCAGGGATGACACTTAAGCACAGAGAGTTGACCCATTCTGGGTGGGTCGCTACACCTAGGTGGGGCGCACCCCTCCCTCTCCCCTATATATACTTGAGGACTTGGGGCTGCCAACAGATGAGTTCCTCTCCTTCTTGGCGCAGCCCTACCCCTCTCCCTCCTCGTCTCTTGCGGTGCTTGGCGAAGCCCTGCTGGAGTACCACGCTCCTCCACCACCACCACGCCGTCGTGCTGCTGCTGGATAGAGTCTTCCCCAACCTCTCCTTCTCCCCTTGCTGGATCAAGGCATAGGAGACGTCACCGGGCTGTACATGTGTTGAACACGGAGGTGCCGTCCGTTCGGCACTAGGATCATCGGTGATTTCGATCACGACGAGTACGACTCCATCAACCCCGTTCACTTGAACGCTTCCGCGTAGCGATCTACAAGGGTATGTAGATGCACTCTCCTTCCCTCGTTGGTAGACTTCTCCATAGATTGATCTTGGTGATGCGTAGAAAATTTTGAATTTTTGCTACGTTCCCCAACAGTGGCATCATGAGCTAGGTCTATGCGTAGTTTCTATGCACGAGTAGAACACAAAGTAGTTGTGGGCGTTGATTTTGTTCAATATGCTTACCGTTACTAGTCCAATCTTGATTCGGCGGCATTGTGGGATGAAGCGGCCCGGACCGACCTTACACGTACTCTTACGTGAGACCGGTTCCACCGACTGACATGCACTAGTTGCATAAGGTGGCTAGCGGGTGTCTGTCTCTCCCACTTTAGTCGGATCGGATTCGATGAAAAGGGTCCTTATGAAGGGTAAATAGAAATTGGCATATCACGTTGTGGTTTTTGCGTAGGTAAGAAACGTTCTTGCTAGAAACCCATAGCAGCCACGTAAAACATGCAAACAACAATTAGAGGACATCTAACTTGTTTTTGCAGGGTATGCTATGTGATGTGATATGGCCAAGAAGAATGTGATGAATGATATGTGATGTATGAGATTGATCATGTTCTTATAATAGGAATCACGACTTGCATGTCGATGAGTATGACAACCGGCAGGAGCCATAGGAGTTGTCTTTATTTATTGTATGACCCGCATGTCATTGAACAACGCCATGTAATTACTTTACTTTATTGCTAACCGGTAGCCATAGTAGTAGAAGTAATAAGTTGGCAAGACAACTTCATGGAGACACAATGATGGAGATCATGATGATGGAGATCATGGTGTCATGCCGGTGACGATGATGATCATGGAGCCCCGAAGATGGAGATCAAAAGGAGCAATATGATATTGGCCATATCATGTCACTATTTGATTGCATGTGATGTTTATCATGTTTATACATCTTATTTGCTTAGAACGACGGTAGCTTAAATAAGATGATCCCTCACTAAAATTTCAAGAGAAGTGTTCTCCCTAACTGTGCACCGTTGCAAAAGTTCGTCGTTTCGAAGCACCACGTGATGATCGGGTGTGATAGATTCTTACGTTCGAATACAACGGGTGTTGACGAGCCTAGCATGTACAGACATGGCCTCGGAACACATGCGAAACACTTAGGTTAACTTGACGAGCCTAGCATG
Organism: Triticum dicoccoides; assembly: GCF_002162155.2. Lineage (NCBI taxonomy): Eukaryota > Viridiplantae > Streptophyta > Magnoliopsida > Poales > Poaceae > Triticum > Triticum dicoccoides. The sequence continues at coordinate 402,236,236 of NC_041384.1, read as the reverse complement.
TACAGACATGGCCTCGGAACACGGAGGACCGAAAGGTCGAACATGAGTCGTATAGAAGATGCGATCAACATGAGATGTTCACCGATGATGACTAGTCCGTCTCACGTGATGATCGGACACGGCCTAGTTGATTCAGATCATGTATCACTTAGATGACTAGAGGGATGTCTATCTGAGTGGGAGTTCATAAGATGAACTTAATTATCCTAAACATAGTCAAAAGGTCTTCGCAAATTATGTCATAGCTCGCGCTTCAGTTCTACTGTTTAGATATGTTCCTAGAGAAAAATTAGTTGAAAGTTGATAGTAGCAATTATGCAGACAGTAGAAGGCTTATGTCCTTAATGCACCGCTCAGTGTGCTGAACCTCAAACGTCGTCTGTGGATGTTGCGAACATCTGACATACACGTTTTGATGACTACATGATAGTTCAGTGCGTAATGCTAAATGGTTTAGAATTGAGGCACCAAAGACGTTTTTGAAACATCGCAGAACATATGAGATGTTCCAAGGACTGAAATTGGGATTTCAGGCTCGTGCCCACGTCAAGAGGTATAAGACCTCCGACGATTTTCTTAGCCTGCATAATAAGGGAGAAAAGCTCAATCTTGAGCTTGTGCTCAGATTGTCTGAGTACAACAATCGCTTGAATCGAGTGGGAGTTGATCTTCCAGATGAAATAGTGATGGTTCTCCAAAGTCACTGCCACCAAGCTACTAGAGCTCCGTGATGAACTATAACATATCAGGGATAGATATGATCCTTGAGCTATTCGCGACACCGCGAAAGTAGAAATCAAAAGGGAGCATCAATCGTTGATGGTTAGTAAAACCACTAGTTTCAAGAAGGTCAAGGGCAAGAAAGGGATACTTCATGGAACAACAAATCAGTTGCTGTTCTAGTAAAGAAACCCAAAGTTGAACCCAAGCCCGAGACTAAGTGCTTCTGTAATAAGGGGAACAGTCACTGAAGCAGAACCACCCTAGATACTTGGTAGATGAGAAGGCTGGCAAGGTCGACATAAGTATATTGGATATGCATTATAATGTGTACTTTACTAGTACTCCTAGTAGCACCAGGGTATTAGATACCGGTTCGGTTGCTAAGTGTTAGTAACTCGAAACAAAAGGCTACGGAATAAACAGAGACTAGCTAAAAGGTGAGATGACGATATGTGTTGGAAGTATTCCAAGGTTGATCAAATATCGTACGCTCCCTCTACCATCGAGATTGGTATTAAAACCTAAATAATTGTTATTTGGTGTTTGCGTTGAGCATAGACATGATTGGATTATGTCTATCGCGATACGGTTATTCATTTAAGGAGAATAATGGTTACTCTGTTTATTTGAATAATACCATCCCGATCGTAGTGATACACCTTTTCATGCCAAAGGTATAAGATAGTAATGATAGTACCACACAAATGTGGCACTGCAATTTGAGTCATATTGGTATAAAACGCATGAAGAAGCTCCATGTTGATGGATCTTTGGACTCACTCATTTTTGAAAGGATTGAGACATGCGAACCATGTTTGTTGGTAGATATGCATGAAGAAACTCTATACAGATGGATCATTTGGACTCACTTGATTTTGAATCACTTGAGACATGCAAATCATACCACATGGGCAAGATGACTGAAAAGCCTCGTTTTCAGTAAGATGGAACAAGAAAGCAACTTGTTGGAAGTAATACATCTTGATGTGCGCAGTCCAATGAGTGCTGAGGCATGTAGTGGATATCATTATGTTCTTACTTCGCAGATGATTTGAGTAGATACTGAGTATATTTACTTGATGAAACATAAGTCTGAATTATTAAAAGGTTCAAGTAATTTCAAAGTGAAGTTGAACATCGTCGTGACAAGAGGATAAAATGTCTATGATATGATCATAGAGATGAATATCTGAATTACGAGTTTGGCACAGAATTAAGACATTGTGGAAATTGTTTCACAACTAATACAACCTGGAACACCATAGTATGATGGTATGTCCGAACATCAATAACTGCACCCTATTGGATATGATGCATACCATGATGTCTCTTATCGAATTACCACGATAGTTTATGGGTTAGGCATTAGAGACAACCACATTCACTTTAAATAGGGCACCACGTAATTCCGATGAGATGACACCGTATGAACTATGGTTTAGAGAAACCTAAGCTGTCATTTCTTAAAAGTTTGGGGCTGCAACGCTTATGTGAAAAAGTTTCAGGCTGATAAGCTCAAACCCAAAGCGGATAAATGCATCTTCATAGGACACCCAAAACAGTTGGGTATACCTCCTGTCTCAGATCTGAAAGCAATAGGGATTGTTTCTGAAATCGGGTCCTTTCTCGAGAAAAAGGTTTCTCTCGAAAGAATTGAGTGGGAGGATGGTGGAGACTTGATGAGGTTATTGAACCGTCACTTCAACTAGTGTGTAGCAGGGCACAGGGAGTTGTTCCTGTGGCACCTACACCAATTGAAGTGGAAGCTTATGATAGTGATCATGAAACTTCGGATCAAGTCACTACCAAACCTCGTAGGATGACAAGGATGCGTACTACTTCAGAGTGGTACGTAATCCTGTCTTGGAAGTCATGTTGCTAAACAACAATGAACCTATGAGCTATGGAGAAGCGATGGTGGGCCCGGATTCCAAAAAAAATGGCTCGAGGCCATAAAATCCGAGAGAGGATCCATGTATGAAAACAAAGTGTAGACTTTGGAAGAACTACTTGATAGTCATAAGGCTGTTGGGTGCAGATGGATTTTAAAAGGAAGACAGACAATGATGGTAAGTGTCACCATTGAGAAAGCTCGACTTGTCGTTAAGATGTTTCCCGACAAGTTCAAGGAGTTGACTACGATGAGACTTTCTCACACGTAGCGATGCTAAAAGTCTGTTGGAATTATGTTAGCAGTTACTGCATTATTTATGAAATCATGCAGATAGGATGTCAAAACATTGTTTCCTCGACGATTTTCTTGAGGAAAGGTTGTATGAGATACAACCAGAAGGTTTTGTCAATCCTGGAAAAATGCTAACAAGTATGCAAAGCTCCAGCAATCCTTCTAAGGACTGGAGTAAGCATCTCGGAGTTGGAATGTACGCTTTGATGAGATGATCAAAGATTTTGGGTTTATACATAGTTTATGAGAAACTTGTATTTCCAAAGAAGTGAGTGGGAGCACTATAAAATTTCTGATGAGTATATGTTGTTGACATATTGTTGATCGGAAATGATGTAGAATTTCTGGAAAGCATATAGGGTTATTTGAAAAGTGTTTTTCAATGGAAAACCTGGATTAAGCCACTTGAACATTGAGCATCAAGATCTATAAGGATAGATCAAAACGCTTAATGGTACTTTCAAATGAGCATATACCTTGACATGATCTTGAAGGTGTTCAAGATGGATCAGTCAAAGAAGGAGTTCTTGCCTGAGTTGTAAGGTATGAAGTTAAGACTTAAAGCTCGACCACGGCAGAATAGAGAGAAAGGACGAAGGTCGTCCCCTATGCTTAGACATAGGCTCCATAGTATGCTATGCTGTGTACCGCACCTGATGTGTGCCTTGCCACATGTCTGGCAAGAGGGTACAAAGGTGATCAAGGAGTGGATCACCAGACAACGGTCAAAATTGTCCTTAGAGAAAATAAGGACATGTTTCTCGATTATGGAGGTGATAAAGAGTTCGGCGTAAAGGGTTACGTCGATGCAAGCCTTAACACCTATCCGAATGACTCTGAATAGCAAACCGGATATGTATAGTGGAGCAACCATTTGGAATAGCTCCAAGTGGAACGTGGTAGCAGCATCTACGATATGACATAAAGTTTTGCTAAATACATAGGGATCTGAATATTGCAGACCCGTTGACTACAACCTCTCTCACAAGCATAACATGATCAAACCCAGAACTCATTGAGTGTTAATCACATAGTGATGTGAACTAGATTATTGACTCTAGTAAACTCTTTGGATGTTAGTCACATGGCGATGTGACCTGTGATCACATGGCAATGTGAACTAGATTATTGACTCTAGTGCAAATGGGAGACTGTTGGAAATATATGCCCTAGAGGCAATAATAAATTGATTATTATTATATTTCCTTGTTCATGATAATCGTTTATTATCCATGCTAGAATTGTATTGATAGGAAACTCAGATACATGTGTGGATACATAGACAACACCATGTCCCTAGTAAGCCTCTAGTTGACTAGCTCGTTGATCAATAGATGATTACGGTTTCCAGACCATGGACATTGGATGTCGTTGATAACGGGATCACATCATTAGGAGAATGATGTGATGGACAAGATCCAATCCTAAGCCTAGCACAAAGATCGTGTAGTTCGTATGCTAAAGCTTTTCTAATGTCAAGTATCATTTCCTTAGACCATGAGATTGTGCAACTCCCGGATACCGTAGGAATACTTTGGGTGTGCCAAACGTCACAACGTAACTGGGTGGCTATAAAGGTACACTACAGGTATCTCCGAAAGTGTCTGTTGGGTTGGCACGAATCGAGACTGGGATTTGTCACTCCGTGTAAACGGAGAGGTATCTCTGGGCCCACTCGGTAGGACATCATCATAATGTGCACAATGTGACCAAGGAGTTGATCACGGGATGATGTGTTACGGAACGAGTAAAGAGACTTGCCGGTAACGAGATTGAACAAGGTATCGGGATACCGACGATCGAATCTCGGGCAAGTATCGTACCACTAGACAAAGGGAATTGTATACGGGATTGATTGAATCCTCGACATCGTGGTTCATCCGATGAGATCATCGTGGAACATGTGGGAGCCAACATGGGTATCCAGATCCCGCTGTTGGTTATTGGGCGGAGAGTTATCTCGGCCATGTCTGCATGACTCCCGAACCCGTAGGGTCTACACACTTAAGGTTCGATGACGCTAGGGTTATAGGGAATAGATATACGTGGTTACTGAATGTTGTTCAGAGTCCCGGATGAGATCCCGGACGTCACGAGGAGTTCCAAAATGGTCCGGAGGTAAAGATTAATATATAGGAAGTATGGTTTTGGCCACCGAAAGTGTTCCGGACATCACCGGTAGTGTACCGGGACCACCGGAGGGGTCCGGGGGTCCACCAGGTGGGGCCACCAGCCCCGAAGGCCTACATGGGCCAATAGTGGGAAGGGACCAGCCCCTAAGTGGGCTGGGGCGCCTCCCCACCAAGGCCCATGCGCCTAAGGGGAAGAGGGGGCAAACCCTAAGGGCAGATGGGCCTTAAGGCCCATGCCTGGTGCGCCTCCCTCTCCCCCTCCACTTGGCCGCCACCCTAGATGGGATTGGGGCTGGCCGCCGCCCCTAGGGTGGAACCCTAGGTGGGGCGCACCCCTCCCTCTCCCGTATATATACTTGAGGACTTGGGGCTGCCAACAGATGAGTTCCTCTCCTTCTTGGCGCAGCCCTACCCCTCTCCCTCCTCGTCTCTTGCGGTGCTTGGCGAAGCCCTGCTGGAGTACCACGCTCCTCCACCACCACCACGCCGTCGTGCTACTGCTAGATAGAGTCTTTCCCAACCTCTCCTTCTCCCCTTGCTGGATCAAGGCGTAGGAGATGTCACCGGGTTGTACGTGTGTTGAACACGGAGGTGCCGTCCGTTCGGCACTAGGATCATCGGTGATTTGGATCACGACGAGTACGACTCCATCAACCCCGTTCACTTGAACGCTTCCGCGTAGCGATCTACAAGGGTATGTAGATGCACTCTCCTTCCCTCGTTGGTATACTTCTCCATAGATTGATCTTGGTGATGCCTAGAAAATTTTGAATTTCTGCTACGTTCCCCAACACGTGATGCCAGAAAACCAGGAGGAAGCAAAAAAATATAGTTGTACATAATGAGGCACTTGCATACGTACGGCTATGGCCCTAGTGGGTCTCTATTGTCATCCAGTCAAAATAAAGTCATCTCCTGAATCTTCATGTTCGTTGACCATGTTGACAATTCTCGACGCCACAGCGAGCGCAACAACTCGAAGGACGACGGAGAGGGCCTCGCGGGCCCTACGGATGGTCTAATATAGCACCCGCTGCTCATTCAGGAAGCCAGGATCATCGGACACATATGAGCACGTTCGAGAGACTGAGGCGGCACGAAACGGTAAGGCCGCGCTTGGGAGCTCTGGTTTATTTCACACCCGTATTAAGATACAAGTGTAATTTACTCGTCATCGAAAACAACACGTAAAATACAGGCATAATGAAACCGAGGGCCCGAGGTCTGTAACAAAAACCGGCGAGTTACACGTGTAACTAGATCGTTGATGGCGCGCGTTGCCGCGCACGTCCATTTTGATTGTTGTTTGATAGTGTTAGAAATTTAGTAAAACTTGAGAGTACTTGTTTATTTTCAAATGAGTGCAGAATTCGGCCTGGTTGTGGGCCTTATTTGTTTACATTGCACATGGACCCGAGCACATACCTTAACGGCGGGCATTGTCTCATCTACTTATCCAATATAATGATTTATCTTTAGGATTATAAATTGATCAATACGCAAAATTAAATGGTGTGAATTTTATATTCATGATTAAATTGACCAGGAAGCAAAATTAAATTGTCATTGCAGGAAGACAATTTCTTGGCATTGCCCTAGGCAGATTTGTGATGAAAATATGTAGCAATATATATAGTTAGAATTTAGTATAAGTGAGATTATAAGCATCATGCCAAATTAACCTTCCTCCAAAAGCACATAAATTTGGTACAATGATATTGTATTGTACAAACTACAGAGTAATTACAACAGGAGAGGCATTTGAAATGTATCAGAATAATAGCATGTCAACAGGATGCTAGCTTGGTCTCAAAAGATTATCCTACTTCCTTGGTTCCTCCAAAACTGATTTGATAAATAACGCTTGTAGACTGTCAGTTGTGTATGCTCTTGCCCAAATTGGTTTGGCTTACCGACTGTACCATCTCATGGTTTGCAGGGGGCACATTTGCATTATAATCGTTGATCTGCAGGTATGGTATATTTAGCCTGTTACAGAATCAGCAGGTGCGGATGAAGATATTTTTAGTTTTTTTTGAACAAAAGATATTATTTTTTTAGTTATAGGCTTAAGTTACCTACTCCAAAGCTTGAACGTGCTCTGTTTGTGAAACACTGCCTAGAAAAGAAGCTACTCTTTAAAACATTCTCCTTTTCTTGATTCTGATGGAGACCTCCATGGTGACTGGAGATGTCATCCTCACTCCAACAAATGCCAGGTGCTTCATATCCACACTCTTTTGTCCTTGTTTCTTCTACCAACATATATTCTGAAATTGCTATTCACCTCGAGAATGCACTATTGCTGGCCCTCCTCTCTTGTTTTTGTTGTGTTTAATGTCTGCTGTCAGTGGTCTCCCAAGGGCCAAGTTGCTAGATTTGATACAGGTTTGGCATTTTTTATGCCCTTCATGAATATTGTAACAGTCTGCTTATGTCCTGTCATTAGATCACCGCTGACATATTAAACCATCCCTTCATATAATCCTACTTTCCAAAGCCACAAGAACATAATTATCTCCTTCGTCATTTTTGGCAGATTTCTGTTGTAATTGTTTCAATCCTCATTCTTTTGATATTGTTCAGCGTCCAGGGGTTTGGAACTGGCACAGTTGGAATCAGTGGCATAGCCAGGCCCCGGGCAACAGGGGCCTTGGCCCGGGGCGTGGCAGTAGTAATTGTAGATAAAATGTTACTGTTCGGTACTATTTGCAACTGTAGCACTGAAGTTGGCCCTGGCCGTGGAGCCAGCCTGCCTACGCCACTGGTTGGAATCATGTTCGCTCTTGTTTTGGCTTTGTGGTTTCTTAAAAAATACATACTCTACTTCTATCTCTAGAAAGTTCTGAACATGGCCAAGATACATAAACCACAGCTGAAATATGAATTATACTTAGGCAATTCTAGCTACAAATCTTACTAAATGATAGTAGTAAGAAACGACATAGACACAGGAAGAGATAGTATCTAGGGAGGCTTGTGGAGGGTTTTTGAAAAAAATAGACAGTGGTTTCGATACAGCACAGTCACATATCTACTACTATTCATGCTCTTCCCACATATTCCGTTTGGGACGCATATTATTATTACTGCAGGGATATGTGAAGTCATATGTAGCATGTTGTACTTACGACGACGAAGAAGGGATTGTAATATGATCGTAGGTCTTGTAACGTCCCCAATAGAAGCCTCTGGTTCACTTTCTCGCATTGTTGGTCGTGTGGCTATTACCTGCTTCACCATCCGTACCCAGAACACCAGGTTCACGTTCACGCTGACGAACACTATCATCACCTAGCCCTGCAAAAATCAAATAAACAGATCACCAAGCTCCAACATCTGCCTAAATCAGCTGACCACGGCCAACATGAACATCACCTATATGTAATTGTTTCAGAATAATAAGAGGGCATCAAGACAAGGCAATTGCTTGGTGGAGAATGAATTACACATGAACTGAAAAGAAATATAGGGAACCCTATCCAAGCATCATGGAGGCCTTGTCGCCGGAGTAGAAAGGTTATGTCATGGAGTGAACAGTGGCAGGGGAGGCACCATATATACACATACCATCATCCGCCATGAATGCATGAACAGAAACTGAACAATAATTGCTTCTTGAAATCTTGGTGGAGCAGTTTCGATCAGACGAGGCGTCGGCCTGAATCGCGTCTGCTGAATCCCCTCCTTTCTCCATGGAAGGCAAATCGCCCGTGTTAGCTGGATCGACTAATTCCCTTGTTTCTCGCATCGCCTGCGGCGGTTGGATGAACCCTGGTCTCGGTCTCTCTCAGCAAGTCGGCTGGATCGACTGCTCCCCTCGTTCAATCTAGTTGGGTTAGCGATCCAGGCCGATGGAAGTCAACCGCAGCCACCGCAGCGACCATGTCGACGGGGTCCTTTTTTCTGAGTCAGAGCGATGGTATCGATCTGGTTGTCGGGAGCGTGAGAGGGCTCGTCGATGGACCGAAGCGCAGTTGGGCTGAAATGGGCTGGGCGATGGCCTAGTTTACTAGAGAGCTCTATTTCGGCCTCCGGAGCAGCAGGCCATAGGACAGCTGGGCCAGTTTCGGAGAGATGGCTGTACACAAGAGATCAGACGGCCAAAAACGTCCAAATAAAAAAAACGGACGGCCAGAAATGCAAATCGCTGAGAGAGCTCCCTTTAGACTCGTTTATACTGTCCTTAATTTCAGAGACCAGTGTATATTTTACTAGTCGAAATCGACCAACCAAACGCTTCACCCGAGACCATCTGCTTTTATTTACAAGCGTCAGTTTTACAAGCGGTTTTGGTTGGAAAACGACGATCCAATCACGGCCTAAGATGATGAGTTGGTTGGAAGATCATATGGTTTTACCTCTAACCTACCCGAGTTGTCGTATAGGCTATGAAAGAAACATAAGACAATGAACTTTTTAAGCACAGAAACAACAAAAGAGGACGATCTTCTTAATATGCAAATCACACGCATTAGCTCAATATGCAAAACAATATGAAGCATTATTCTCAGGAGGCATGGTGAACAGCTCGTGATGCCGCATGCCATAGCATTCCAAGCTCAACTTTGCAATCAAACTCACAAGGCCTGGCATTACATAGACAACATTCGGAACAAACTCTTAAAATACCTTACATAAGTCAACATTCATGTGACTATGCATCTCAGCAGAGTAAATTTTTACTTTTGAACTGAAGACAGGAATAGGAAAAAAGAATCGACGTTGCTCGCAGCAAAGGGCATCCCACTCAAAAAATATCAAATGCATGTCTTCTGGCTAACATCAATGAGCAAAATTTGACAAGGTTTTCCAATTCCAATATATTAAACTAATGTCTTTTGCTAATATCAGTGATTAAACTTTGACAAGCTTTTCCCATTCAAAATATGTAATGCCTATGATTGTGGAACGGGCAGGGTTTGTCATCTGATAGTCCGGTGGCTCAAGGTGACGACGAATGATTAGAGAACCATTCGATGTATTGTGCATTATGAAGTATTATGGAGGACACGAACCATCTGAACATTTTGTGCAGTTCCACTAAAATCAAGCTGATATCCCTGTGCATTTCGTATTTATATGCTGCAAGAAAACAAATACACATCAGCACACACATGAATATTGGCCCCAGTGTCAACCCACCAATCGGTGGACTAACAAACTGAAAGTACGATAAACAGATTACCATACCCAAATGCCCCATCATTGTTACTTAGAATGACATTGACAGACTTGGAGTCCTGTCATGGCTTCTTGTACTTGTTTGAGCACTTTTTGCCCAGTGCACTCCACGTGTTGTAGAGTTGCCTATGCTCTCTGCAGACTAGTCATGTCACCAGTGTCTACTAATACTATAAAGCTTCTCGATCATTCCTTCTGTAATGTAGCGCAAACAGTGACTGCTTCTTTCTGCAAAGTGGTAAAACCAACTGGACCCACTAATGGAGCAGTTTGCCTTTGACACATTGGCTCCTTTTGTGCAGTTCAACTAAAATCAAAGTCGGAATAAAACCGAGCTTTAATTTTGATATCCCTGTAAGCAACAATAGGTATAAGGGAAACAATTACTGAGAAATAACGGTTGATGACTTGTACTCCCAGAAGAAAAACATCTACTGATCTACCTTATCTTAATGGGAAACAAAGCAGGAGAGTGGCAATTCTCCATCAGTGTGATTCATTCATATTAACTGAGACATTATCTTAACAATGCCTTGTTTCAACATGTATAAAGAACGACAAAGCAGAAAAGTACCATTCCTAAAACAATGTGACTGATTCATTTGAATCGAGACATTATCCTAACAATACCTTGGTTAAACGTGTAGAAAGAACTACAAAGCAGGACAGTACCATTTGTAAAACACTGTAACTGGTATATAATAACAGAGACATTATCTGAACAATACATTTCTTAAACATGTACTCCAACCGATCCCTAACAGAAATGGTACTCCCGTCGATCCTAACAAGTGTTGCAGTTCTGAACTAAGATTCAGTAGTTAATTCTGAGGAAAGTCGGTACTGACCTTTCAAGACCAAAATTTGAAACAACTCGTGAGGAAGACCTAAAAGAGATCTCAACACATATATGGAAATCCGGTCTATAATAGCAACAAGTTGAATAGATATCCCTGTTTTAACAGAGGCAAAAAAGGAATCAATTACTGGCCAATAAAGGAGGATGAAAAATGTGGCCACAAATATGGTAATCCCGCCAATCCCTAACAAGTGTTGCAGTTTTGAACTAAGATTCAGTAGTTAATTCTGAGAGTGGCATTGCTTAATTTTACCAGCGGCATTAGATTAACAAAAAGCATAAACAGTTCCAGGGAGAGTGTGCGCAACAACACCATGTGCTTCCATCTACTTATAAAGGGGGTGATGTAGAGTTTTGTTGTAACAAAGAAACAAGCATCATGTCTGGGTTGGAACAATTTTTGCCCACTCAATGGTAAAAGACAGCAGTTCAATAGCTTCAATTCAACATTTATCCAAAACAGTACCAATACAAGTAGCACAACATGTCAAAGCACACTGCAGCATCATGTGGATGAAAGTCGGTACTGACCTTTCTTGACCAAGATTTGAGACAACTCGCGTGGAGGACTTGAAAGAAATCCCAACACATATATGAAAATCCATGATCTCCTTTTGTGAAGTTCCACCAAAATTAAGCAAAGTCACCGGTGTGCCATTCAAGTTGAACTGCACAAAACACTCTTAAAACATAAGTGTTTCGCGTAGTGAAGCAAAATGTCGCAATAGCAACAAGTTGAATAGATATCCCTGTTTTAACAGAGGCAAAAAAGGAATCAATTACTGGCAAATAAAGGAGGATGAAACATGCAGCCATAAAAATAGTAATTCCGCCAATCCCTAACAAGTGTTGCAGTTTTGAACTAAGATTCAGTAGTTAATTCTGAGAGTGGCATTGCTTAATTTTACCAGCGGCATTAGATTAACAAAAAGCATAAACAGTCCCAGGGGAGAGTGGGCGCAACAACACCATGTGCTTCCATCTACTTATAAAGGGGGTGATGCAGAGTTTGCTGTAACAAAGCAAGAAGCATCATGTGTGGGTTGGTACCATTTTTGTTCACTACTTAATGGGAAAAGAGAGCAATACAATAGCTTCAATTCAACATTTATTTAAAACAGTACCAATACAAGGAGCACAACATCTCAAAGCACACTGCACAATCATGTGTATGAAGGCCTGTACTGACCTTTCATGAGAGAACAAACATAAAATACGAATCTACCAACACGAATAGGAAATCCAATCTCGTTTTGTGCAGTTGCACTAAAATCAAGCAAAGTTGCCGATGTGACATTTAAGTTTGCTATAGGAACAAGTTGAATAGATATCCCTGTTTTAACAGAGGCAAAAAAGGAAATAATTACTGGCCAATAAAGGAGGATGAAACATGCCGCCACAAAAAGAAGCATCTACCTTATCTTGATGGAAAACAAAGTATAGGACAGTAGCATTTCTAAAACGGTTACATTGATTCATATTAATAGAGAAATTCTCTTAAAACAATTCAGTAGTTAATTATAAGAGTGGCATTGCTTAATTTTACCAGCGGCATTAGATTAAGAAAAAGCATAAACAGTTCCAAGGGAGAGTGGGCGCAACAACACCATGTGCTTCCATATACTTATAAAGGGGGTGATGCAGAGTTTGTTGTAACAAAGCAACAAGCATCATGTCTGGGTTGGTACCTTTTTTGTTCACTACTTAATGGGAAAAGAGAGCAATACAATAGCTTCAATTCAACATTTATTTAAAACAGTACCAATATAAGTAGCACGGCATCTCAAAACACACTGCATGATCATGTGGATGAAGGCAAGTACCAACTTGTCATGACGCACACAAGATCACGTACGAATCTACCAACACGAAAGGAAATCCAATATTGTTTTGTGCAATTGCACTGAAATCAAGCAAAGTCGCCGGTGTGACGTTTAAGTTTGCTATAGCAACAAGTTGAATAGATATCCCTGTTTTAACAGAGGCAGAAAAGGAAACAATTACTGGCCAATAAAGGAGGATGAAACAAACGGCGACAAAAAGAAGCATCTAACTTATCTTGATGGAAAACAAACTAGGATGGTAGCATTTCTAAAACGGTTGCATTGATTCATATTAACAGAGATATTCACTTAAAACAACATTCGTAAGAATGTAATTTACTTTTAATAGTGGCATTGCTTCAATTTTCTAGCAGCATTCTTAGATTAACAATAGCAAAATAGTTGTATGGGACATGGGACATGGGACATGCTAGCACCATGTGCGTCCACACGTATAAATGGGTGATGCAGAGTATGGAGCCAAGCAGCATATCTGCGTTGGTCCTATATTCGTTCTCTTTGAACCTTTTTCCTATGTGAGGATAGCAAATCTAGTCCTGCACAAACTACCCGACCCCCCAGTTTCTTTCCCTTCTCAACAAAGAGATCGGTTCCTTACAGATGTGTGTACTGGGTTACCCCCATTTTCCCTTTTCGACCAACAAAGTGGCTGGATAGCCAATCTATACTACTTTCCCTCCCTCCTTTCCTCATTGAACCACGTCCTAGATTCATGCTCCACCCCATCGCACCCTTCTTTCCTCTTTGAACCAAAACCTAGATCACTGCAGAATCAAAAAAGATCCACATGCAGCTAGAGCAATGACGGTTTCAAAGAAACTTGTACCTTAGGGTCGTCGGGATGTGGCAAGGCGTGCGGCGGGAGGTCGGATCTGCCAACACTACGTACGACAGCGAGGAAGAAGGGGTCGGTGGCCCTCCCTCACATGTGCTAGGTGAAAGAGAACAACGCAGTCGGCAGTGGATTGCCTCCCTCGCCGAAGGCGATAGAGTGAACGCTGCACCTCCTCCCCTTCCTAGTGCGACGGGATCCGGACGCCTCCTTCACTAGCTATGAGGGGGAGAGAGAGATAGAGGCCAACACAATCTTGTTTAGATTTGGTGAAGAGGGTGACTGGGTGAGAGACTGTGAATATAGCAAACCCTAGCAAAGGAACGCTGAGCCTCCAGCATGTATATATATGTAGTGCGGCGAGAGTGTGGAGAGTGAAAACTCTAGCAAACAAGCACTGAGGCTCCAGCTTATATAGTACTACATATATACTATAGTACGTACTGAGCTCCGGTGCCTTAACTGCATGTGCTTTTATCTGTATGACAGGTGGGCCAGCCACATTTTGGGCCCACCTGTCATAAACCCAAAGGCAGGTGCACTAAGTCAATGAAGCTGCGTCCATATAGTACTCGTGTATACTACTAATATATAGTGGAGTGGTTTTCTTATTCTCTCCATAACAATCGTTTTAAATTGTGTAAGTACGAAACGAAACTCTTAATTTAACGTACCAGTGAAGAAAACTACTACTTCCGATGAACTAACAATCCACGTGTCCTGGTCGCACATCCTGTCTGGGGCGTGCGGTACACAACCCTCTCTTAAGTGAACAACCACGCATGCGCCAAATTATCAGAAACGTGTGAGAGTGTGCACAAATAAAGAATTTTAATTTCAATTATCGGAAAGGTTTGATAGTATGTACATTTTGCCCTCTCTCAATAATTATGGTTTGTTGTGTTCGGCCTAAACTTGGTCAAACTTTACAAAGTTTGACTTCAGTCAAATCTAATATGTGGAGTATATAAAAATGGAGGGCTACTACATCCATCTGGGTTTTTAGTCCACACCATTTTTTAATCAAAGCTAATAGCTAGACAAATAAAATTACAGGGGAGCTGAAGACAAAGTTGTGAGAAAGCTTAGAAATCAATACAAAACTTATGCTCGTAGTACCAACATCGATCCTTCTTCGAGGAAACATTTGGTTCATAGCCAATTGTGTGATAAAATTGCACCAACGTGAAAGACGACTGCGTCTTCAATGCAACCAAGGTGAACTAATGAAGGATATCATCTTTGTGGGTAACAAGCAAAGAGCACTGATGGAAGACAGCTTGTTTTTCGTCGACAATCAATCTGCTTCACCAGCCGACACAACCATGAGGCGCAACCATGAGCATCGATAGGTCATCGTGGTGATGCATCATCCATTTGGCATCAAGTTTGGGTGAGGAACCTATGAAGTTCGACAAATCCTCACTGTGGTCTGTTTCTTCTCATTAATCAAGCTTGAGGAAGGAAGAACCACGTGGCAGAGGACAGTGAGGCGGAACAACAATGGCCATCCAATTTTGTGCAGTTCCACTAAAATTGAGGAAGACATGCCCGAGTATGGAGATACGCATCGCTGTTTGCAAAAATATAAAAAAGGATAGAATCTTGTTACTTTGTTTTGGCAGTGGTACAAGATTAACAATGACATCTCAATAGTCAATAAGAATTAATGAAAAGTACACCAACAAACAGAAGCATCATGATTATCTTGATGGGAACTAAACCATGATACCCGAGAAAAAAAGCATTTCTTCATTTAACCAGTGATAGTATTAGATTAGCAGCAGCAATAGGAGCATATGGACAATGACCGCACAACCACCATGTACTTTTTGTTGAAACAACATGTATACCTCCATCGAGGCATAAATCAGGACAACTTTTTGAGTGGCATTTCCTCTATAATAGTAGGTGATGTTGGACCAGCCGACAAACCCTAGCTACTATACATGGGGAGCTGGGGAGTAGCGCCTAGAAGAAAACCCGCATGCAGTGACCTGGGAAGCTGGACCAATACAAGAAGTTATACCTCAGGTGGGCGAGATGTCACTTAGGCGAGCGGGCGGGGTCTGCCCACATGACGGAAGCGAACAAGGGCGCGGAGGACCTTGTCCGTGCCAGCGCCAACTCCGAGAGGACGGTGTGCATCGGCTTCCTCCATCGCCGACGGTGACAACATCAACGCTGCACCTCCTCACCTCCCGCGGCAGACGGGATTCAGCCAGATCTATGACCACCGGTGAGGAGAGAGATAGAGTGGACATTGTCATCTTGTTTTCGTATGGAGAGGGTAAGAGAGCGAGACGTGAGAAACCCTATCAAACAAGAGGCTATATATACAATGGAGTAAAAAATCTCTCCATCGCAGTGGTTTTAAATAGAATACGCGCGTTCCCGGAAAAAAGAAACGAAAGCTGGCGGACAATTTTTTAACATACCAAGAAAGAAAACTCGATCAAAAACACGCCCCCACTTCCAAGTCACGAGATTCATCGTGCACACACACATAGACATAGACATGCATCTGAGTAGGGGCGGAGCTACCTCCCGGCGACCCCGGGCGGCTGCCCGGGCTGCTCCGGCCACTCTCCACTATGTAGTACACATAAATCATGATTATTATCATTAATTACAAGGGCAAATGCTGGACAATGTCACTCTACATAGGCTTTGCCCTAGCTCCTTGCGATGGTTGGCTTCGCCACTGCATTTGAGGATGGATAGGTAAAACTGAATACGGATGGTTCCTTATTGCCAGAGAACAGAACTGCTGGTACATGCATGATACTAAGGCCTTGTACAATGGTTGGTTCTTCGGGGAGGTGCTTAGAGAAATAAACCAGGCTTTCCTTAAGCACCAGTGCCTATTTGTACAGGGTAGACGCTTAACTAAGCGTCTCATGTAGAAATAAGCACTGGTGCTTCAGAAAAATCCGGTTTATCTTTCTAAGCACCCCCTAAGCACCTACCATTGTACAAGGCCTAAGGGATCATGCGGGTGCTATAATTTTCTCTTCATGTAGAAGCTTGTGTTATTGCGCAAATGCACTGGAAGCGGAATTGTTGGCCATCAAAGAGGGTTTGTCGCTCGCATTGCAGTGGAGTACTCTTTTTTTGACCCACACACCATAGAACAATCGTTCTACGGTAAATTATATCAATATAAAAAAGTACATGGGGAGTCTAAGCTCCAAATATCAATATCGGGACCGACTGCCTTGAAGCTACAAATATGGTGAGGATTAGGATTGAAGATCTTGATAGATCTCGGTTTGGTTTTTTGGTGCGTGAGATTAGATCGCTCATGGCACTCCGAAATACTTGTATTTCTCATGTTTGACGAAACAACAACATTGTCACTCATACTTTAGCTCATTATGGTAGGACTAGTGGCCGTATCGTTGTTTGGCTAGGTTCAGGCCCTGATGGCATTGTCGAACTTTGTAACTCTGAGTGTAGCCTGGCTACGTGAGTAATACAAGTTTGCTCTCGCAAAAAAAAAACAGAAAGACATAGACATGCATATCCATGTTTACGTAAAATTCCATCTCCATCTCCATCTCCAATCATATTTGTCCAACTGGCACATTATTTACGTTGTTAATTATATACACAACAATATTAACGTATAACATCTCTTGTTTGTGGGCGTCCGGACCACTGCCACGCCCGCTCCTGACCAACCCGAACCCTCTTCATCACCCGCGCATGCTTCCCGCCTGAAACTGTTAGTGCCGCATTCATGCCCGGCCAGAGTGGACGCGACCTCTCACTGGCACCGGCGTTGAAGCGGCGCACCGGCCGAGAGAGCGTCTCCCGTGCCGCTTCCCGGTGCACGCGACTGCTCCACGTTCAAAGGTTGCAATAGCCGGCCACAACATGCATGTAAAAAGTTCTCGGGAGTCCGTGCTACAGCTAGCTATCCTCCCCCAACTCGTCAATCTCTTTCGGTAGTGCTAGTACTCCATGGCGCGATCCATCGACAAGCATGCAAGAAAGTTATCGTATACTCGGTTTGCGGTGAGTCGCATGCCGAGCGACCGTGTGGGGTCGAGCCGTGGAGGAGGGTGAGACACGAACGTGACAGACATGGTTTAAACGTTGGTTTTGCTCGATGGCACGATCCAACAAAACGAAATGTTGGTTTATCTCCGTTTCCATTTTTTCTCTGGAAAAATGGAAACTTTCCACTCCATTTTCATTCCTACTCCAAGGTTGCCCCGTTACAACATTCCATTAAATACAAAGGAAAACTAACACGCATGCTGATGCATCTCAATGATTCACAGATCATAGCCAATATTTACTTCACAACTAAAGACAAAAGTTGTGAGAGCGTGTACAAAGAAAAACTACTGATGGGGTCACTACGACTTAAACCCTAAACCCTAAACAGGATTTAATTTCCTGGCTAGGTAGAACCTGTCGAAGGAAAGACGGCTGGCACCCTCGGATCATACGATGCTTTTGTGCAGTTCCACTAAAATCAAGCTGAGCATCCCTGATGGCAAAGATATTGAAGAAGTGTGATTAGAATAATAGTACTGGCACTAGTTCACGAGATACAAACTCATCACAAATAGAAGCCGATAGAAGTAGAGAAAGATTGACATGGAGATGGAGCTACGTGGGGAGCTACGGCAGTGGAGCAAGCCGGCTCCAAAAGGAAGATGTACTACCCGGGACGTCGGGCTGTAGCTAGAAGGGCGGTTGGGACGCGACATCAGCCCATATCGCGGGGAACCCTGATTGGGACGCACTGACTATGGGTTTTCTCCCTCGCCGATGTCGACCATGTCTACGCAGAACATTATTCCCTCCCCCCAGCGGCGGGATCAGGCCAGATATGTGACCAGCGGTGTGGCCACCGTCGTTCTATGCTTGTGAAGAGAGCAACCCAAGCAAGCAGGCTTGTAGCTGAGGCTCCTGCTAGTGTATATAACTATATATAGTGGTTTTCTTTTTCTCTCCATATCAACCATTTTATATTGCGTACGTGTCATTGAAGAGTGAAATGATGGTTGCTTCTTCTGACTAACTTACTGTGTGATTTGACTGCTCCTTAGTGGCCCCTACACGTACCCCCTACATGTATGACCGTTCCTTAGTCTCACTTGTACTTATCTCTATTTTCTTGCATGACACGTGAGTAGACAGGATTCGCATAGAGGAATTTTGTTACTGCATGTTGTTACGTAGTACTGTACTACTAGTACCTACTCCCTCCTTCCGGTTCACTACTGGTACTCCCTTCGTCCTGGCTTATTGGTCTCCTTTGTACTCAATTCATGGGCTCGTTTTCCTCAAGAAATTGCCTTTACCAACGTATTAATATAGGGAATGCATGCGTGATCAACGAATGATTAAACCTTGCATGCAACGTTTTGACAAAGCATTGACTTATGAACATGTGAATGTAAGGGACTACAACCTCATGCATGCATGCAACAGTCACACGTACACATGGACGCAAAAACGCGCGCGACACCCTAATGCATGCATGTCCGAGCACATGACGGAACACACACGGTCACGCTCAAGTGCTCAACCTACACGTGCATGCACACACATACTCAGCCAGGGTGAGCTAGTGACCGTATAAACACCGAAAAATGTATATATTGAGCGCAATGAGCATATTATGAAGTCCACTGACCATATTTTTACAAATATACAGTGACAAACAATGTATTTATCTCGTTTGAAATTAAGCCATATTAACCAGAAAGGAGGCAGTATGGACTAGCATTACTTTGCTGTGTCCCGTCAACTTGCCGAACAAGGAGAAGCTTGCAGGATGGGAGAAGCTTGCGCGCGGTGGCTCGCAGGACAAGGAGAAAATTTTGACTAATGCAAGCTCTCCCTCGCTCAGGCGGTGGACGTGCAACAGTTAATTCGGTGTCAGATTGCCAGAAGCATACACTATACTAGTACTAGTATTATTGTCCGACTTCCCTAAGAGGCGAACAGCCAAGCGCAAAGTTTACTAGTACTAGTACTACTACTATAGAGGTATGTACTATACTATACTAGGAACCGAACGGAGGAGCGTCTGCACTCTTATTATATTTTAAAAATGAGATAAAGCAATCTTCAACACATTTGGTTCTCTTCGAGGGTTCTCGCATGTGATAATGGAAGTTGATTGCATGGAACACTCGCCACAATCCTCGCTTAATTCTAGCTCAGATCCTTTTACAAATAGGAGCGCTCGGTAATATTTCCCCTTTTTTTGTTATTCAGCATGTAAACAGGTCAGCAAACCTTGCGGCACATCTTTGTGTGAACCGTGCTTGCAGCACTTTGAATGTGGCTGAGAGCTGGCTTGATGAAACACCTCACTTCCTTCTTATTTTTTTGCGGGGTACCTCACTTCCTAGTGACCAGTCTCTTGGCTGATCATCCTAAGAATGCTTATATATGAATAAAGCTCTCTCATTTACCCGCAAAAAAGATTAAGCCATATTAACCGGAAAGGAGGGAGTATGGACTAGCACTACTTTTTGGTGTGTCCCATCAACTCGCAGAATGAGGAGAAGCTTGCAAGACAAGGTGAAGCTCGCTTACACCTTTTGACTAATGCAACCTACCCTCGCCTAGGCGGTGGACATGCATCAGTTCATCCGGTGTCAGATTGCCATAGGCATACACTGTAGTACCCAACATGCGGAGTACCATCATTGTTCGACTTCATGAAGAGGCGAAAAGCCAAGTGCAAGGTTTATAGTTGTACGAGTACTACTACTACTAGAACCGCATGGTGGAGCGTCTATACTCTTATTTTATTTTAATCTCTAATAAAGTACACATTTATTCGGGAGAAGGGCGGAAAACGGCAGCCCAATGGTAGTGTTAAAAAACATCGAGCATGTAATGATGATATCGATCAACCATGCTCGAATATATCTTGGCCTCCGTGCGAGCCCGTCTGTGTGTTCTCGCTCCTTGTCTCTCTCAAGGAACGGCGGGTTGGCCATTTGCTGTCAGTCGAGATCGGTTTGCTCACACTCTGGTCCCACATGTCAGTGATATGCCAAGAGGAAGTGCATTGACCGAATGGCCATACGCGTACTTGGTTTTGCACCTTCAGGCCATGCTTGGAATGGTTGTATTTCAATATGGAGGCGTATAACTTACACCTGTAAGTTACTGGCCGCTGTGCAAATTCCAGCCGGAATTGAAACGACGGGCGCATGTGTGTATTTTTTACAAGTGTATTCAAAAGAGAAACGGTGATCCAAGCAGGGCCTCATACTACTACTCCCTCCGTCACAGTTTACAGGGCGCGCTTCATTCTGATGCATTTCTCTCCATGCATTTCCACCACCAGAGAGACTTGATACGTCTCCAACGTATCTATAATTTTTGATTGTTCCATGCTATTATATTATATGTTTTGGATGTTAATGGGCTTATTTATACACTTTTATATTATTTTTGGGACTAACTTACTAACCCAAGGCCTAGTGCAAATTGCTGTTTTTTTGCCTATTTCAGTGTTTCGTAGAAAAGGAATATCAAATGGAATCCAAATGGAATAAAACCTTCGGGAGAGTTACTTTTGGAACAAACGTGATCCAAGGGACTTGGAGTGGACGTCAAGAAACCAACGAGGAGGCCACGAGGCAGGGGCGCGCCTACCCCCTGGGCGTGCCCTCCACCCTCGTGGGCCCCTTGTGGCTCCACCGACCTACTTCTTCCTCCTATATATATATTCATATACTGCAAAAACATCCAGGAGCACCACGAAACCCTATTTCCACCGCCTTAACCTTCTGTACCCAAGAGATCCCATCTTGGGGCCTTTTCCGGAGCCCCCCGGAGGGGGAATCGATCACGGAGGGCATTTTCTCTACATCAACTCCATGGCCACTCCGATGATGTGTGAGTAGTTTACCTCAGACCTTCGGGTCCATAGTTATTAGCTAGATGGCTTCTTCTCTCTCTTTGGATCTCAATACAATGTTCTCCTCGATCTTCTTGGAGA
Source organism: Triticum dicoccoides (assembly GCF_002162155.2). Taxonomy (NCBI): domain Eukaryota; kingdom Viridiplantae; phylum Streptophyta; class Magnoliopsida; order Poales; family Poaceae; genus Triticum; species Triticum dicoccoides. The sequence continues at coordinate 402,214,490 of NC_041384.1, read as the reverse complement.
TCTATTTGATGTAACTCTTTTTGCGGTGTGTTTGTCGAGATCCGATGAATTGTGGGTTTATGATCAAGTTTATCTATGAACAATATTTGATTCTTTTCTGAAATCTTTTATGTATGATTGGTTATCTTTGCAAGTCTCTTCGAATTATCAGTTTGGTTTGGCCTACTAGATTAAGCTTTCTTGCAATGGGAGAAGTGCTTAGCTTTGGGTTCAATCTTGCAGTGTCCTTTCCCAGTGACAGCATGGGCAACAAGGCACGTATTGTTGCCATCGAGGATAAAAAATGGGGTTTATATCATATTGGTTGAGTTTATCCCTCTACATCATGTCATCTTGCCTAATGCGTTACTCTGTTCTTATGAACTTAATACTCTAGATGCATGCTGGATAACGATCGATGTGTGGAGTAATAGTAGTAGATGCAGAATCATTTTGGTCTACTTGTCGCGGACGTGATGCCTATATACATGATCATGCCTATATATTCTCATAATTATGCACTTTTTTATCAATTGCTCGACAGTAATTTGTTCACCCACCGTAATACTTATGCTATCTTGAGAGAAGCCACTAGTGAAACCTATGGCCCCCGGGTCTATTCTCCTTTATATTAATCTCCCGTCAACAAGCTATTTCTGGCACCGTTTATTTTGCAATCTTTACTTTTAATCTATATCATAAAAATACCAAAAATATTTATCTTATTATTATCTCTATCAGATCTCACTCTCGTAAGTGACCATGAAGGGATTGACAACCCCTTTATCGCATTGTTTGCGAGGTTCTTATTTTTTTGTGTAGGTACAAGGGACTTGCATGTAGTCTCCTACTGGATTGATACCTTGGTTCTCAAAAACTGAGGGAAATAATTATGCTACTTTGCTGCATCACCCTTTCCTCTTCAAGGGAAAACCAACGCAGTGCTCAAGAGGTAGCAAGAAAGATTTCTGGCGTCGTTGCCGGGGAGATCTATGCACAAGTCAAGACATACCAAGTACCCATCACAAACTCTTATCCCTCGCATTACATTATTTGCCATTTGCCTCTCTTTTTCCTCTCCCCCACTTCACCCTTGCCGTTCTATTCACCCTCTTTTTTTCTTCCTATCTTCTATGTGCTCGTTCTTTTTGCATTTTGTTGCCATCATGTCTGAAACTGGGGAGGTTATCATTGATAAGGGTAATAATATGGAAAACTTTGATGCTATTGATGATCCTCTTGAAAACCCTACTATTTTACACACTAAAAAGTTTCGGATTGGTAGCGGTAATATTATTGGGAATGGAGTTATTCAAGATTTCTTTACTTGTGCCGGTGCTTTACCCACCATGAGCGGGTCTATTCTTCATAAAACTAGTAGTCTCGCGGATGCTATATCTTTGCTCATAGTTGAACTTGAAAGACAATTTTTACATATGCATCCTTCCATACAAAGGATTTTCCTAGAATTTTCTAATATTGAGCATTCCTCTGTTAAGCGAGCAACGACCATATTTTTAGCTCATGAGTTCAGATTTATAATAAAAGAGGCCAATGAAATTTTTGCACATTATAGGGTGGATGCCGGCCGTCCTCCTATAGAATCAATCCTTTTTTATCAAGAAGACATTATGTGTTTACGATCTTTAGATCATGTTGGTTTTAATGAAAACCTTAGAAAAAAAGGTTCCTACCTGTTCTTGTTAATAGGATCTTTGAACTTAATGATAATTTTGCTATCCAGAATAATGGGTTAGGTTTTCCCCTTGAACAAAGGCTCATGACTTTTTGCCAAAAGAATGCTTATAATGATGAATTGGTTGTGCAATATGAGGGGCCAAAGGAGGAACCAATACCTCCCGAGCTTGATCTTGGGGACTTTTGTCCCATTAAATTTAGCCCTTTTGATTACTTTTGCTTGCCACAAAGAAAGCTTGCTGCTGAACGTAGGGAGTATGAGATAAGTTTTTGCGATTTACCTTATCATTATCATGGCAATACCTAGATCTATTCTTGCTTTTATGCCTAGCTAGGGGCGTCAAACGATAGCGCTTGTTGCGAGGCAACCCAATTTTATTTTTGTTTCTTATTTTTGGTTCTGTTTAGTAATAAATAATTCATCTATCCTCTATTTAGATGTGATTTTATGCTTTTAATTAGTGTTTGTGCCAAGTAGAACCTTTGGGAAGACTTGGGGAAAGTCTTTGCGGTCTTGCTGTAAAAACAGAAACTTTAGCGCTCACGAGATTTGCTGCCATTTTTTGCTGGAGAGTGCGATTAAGTTGATTCTTTTTGAAGATGATTAATAGATAAATTACTCACGTCCAGAAATTTATTTTAGAATTTTTGGGGTTACAGAAGTATTCAAAACCCACAGATTACTACAGACTGTTCTGTTTTTGATAGATTATGTTTTTCACGTGTTGTTTGCTTATTTTGATGAATCTATGGCTAGTATCGGAGGTTATGAACCATAGAGAAGTTGGAATACAGTAGGTTTAACACCAAAATAAATAAAGAATGATTTCATTTCAGTACCTTAAGTGGTGGTTTGTTTTCTTATACTAACGAAGCTCATGAGATTTTCTGTTTAAGTTTTGTGTCGTGAAGTTTTCAAGTTTTGGGTAAAGATTTGATGGATTATGGAACAAGGAGTGGCAAGAGCCTAAGCTTGGGGATTTCCAAGGCACCCCAAGTTAAAATTAAAGGACAACCAAAAGCCTAAGCTTGGGGATGCCCTGGAAGGCATCCCCTCTTTCGTCTTCTTCTATCGGTAGCTTTACTTGAGGCTATATTTTTATTCACCACATGATATGTGTTTTGCTTGGAGCGTCTTGTATGATTTGAGTCTTTGCTTTTTATTTTACCACAATCATCCTTGCTGTACACATCTTTTGGGAGAGACACACATGAATTGGAATTTATTAGAATACTCTTTGTGCTTCACTTATATCTTTTGAGCTAGATAATTTTGCTCTAGTGCTTCACTTATATTTTTTAGAGCACGGTGGTGGTTTTGTTTTATAGAAATTATTGATCTCTCATGCTTCACTTATATCATTTTGAGAGTCCCTTAGAACAACATGGTAATTTGCTTTGGTTATGAAACTAGTCCTAATATGATAGGCATCCAGGATGGGTTACATAGAAAGTGCATTGAATACTATGAGAAGTTTGATACTTGATAATTGTTTTGAGATATAAAGGTGGTGATATTAGAGTGTGCTAGTTGAGTAGTTGTGAATTTTAGAAATACTTGTGTTGAAGTTTGCAAGTCCTGTAGCATGCACGTATGGTAACCGTTGTGTAACAAATTTGAAACATGAGGTGTTCTTTGATTGTCTTCCTTATGAGTGGCGGTCGGGGACGAGCGATGGTCTTTTCCTACCAATCTATCCCCCTAGGATCATGTATGTAGTGCTTGGTTTTTGATGACTTGTAGATTTTTACAATAAGTATGTGAGTTCTTTATGACTTATGTTGAGTCCATGGATTATACGCACTCTCACCCTTCCATCATTGCTATCCTCTTCGGTGCCGTGCATTGCCCTTTCTCGCCTTGAGAGTTGGTGCAAACTTCGCCGGTGCATCCAAACCCCATGATATGATACACTCTATCACACATAAACCTCCTTATATCTTCCTCAAAACAGCCACCATACCTACCTATTATGGCATTTCCATAGCCATTCCGAGATATATTGCCATGCAACTTTCCACCGTTTCATTTATGACACGCTTCATCATTGTCATATTGCTTTGCATGATCATGTAGTTGACATCGTATTTGTGGCAAAGCCACCATGCACAATTTATCATACATGTCACTCTTGATTCATTGCCCTTCCCGGTACACCGCCGGAGGCATTCATATAGAGTCATATTTTGTTCTAGTATCGAGTTGTAATCATTGAGTTGTAAATAAATAGAAGTGTGATGATCATCATTAGTAGAGCATTGTCCCAAATAAAAAAAGAAGACAGTCCAAAAAAAGAAAGGCCTGAAAAAAAGAGAAAGAAAAGAAATAAAAAGGGACAACGCTACTATCCTTTTTTCCACACTTGTGCTTCAAAGTAGCACCATGATATTTATGATAGATAGTCTCTTGTTTTGTCACTTTCATATACTAGTGGGAATTTTTCATTATAGAACTTGGCTTGTATATTCCAACAATGGGCTTTCTCAAATGCCCTAGGTCTTCATGAGCAAGCAAGTTGGATGCACACCCACTTAGTTTCTTTTGTTGAGCTTTCATACATTTATAGCTCTAGTGCATCCGTTGCATGGCAATCCCTACTCCTTGCATTGACATCAATTGTTGGCCATCTCCCTAGCCCGTTGATTAGCTTCGTCAATGTGAGACTTTCTCCTTTTTTGTCTTCTCCACATAACCCCCTATCATTATTCTATTCCACCCATAGTGCTATATCCATGGCTCACGCTCATGTATTGCGTGAAAGTTGAAAAAAGTTTGAGATTACTAAAGTATGAAACAATTGCTTGGCTTGTCATCGGGGTTGTGCATTATGAGAGCATTCTTGTGTGACGGAAATGGGGCATGACCAAACTATATGATTTTATAGGGATTAACTTTCTTTTGCCATGTTATTTTGAGAATACATGATTGCTTAGTTAGTATGCTTGAAGTATTATTATTTTTATGTAAATTTTAAACTTTTATCTTGAATCTTTCAGATATGAACATTCATGCCACAATAAAGAAAATTACATTGTGAATTTTGCTAGGTAGCATTCCACATCAAAAATTCTGTTTTTAACATTTACCTACTCAAGGACGAGCAGGAATTAAGCTTGGGGATGCTTGATACGTCTCCAACGTATCTATAATTTTTGATTGTTCCATGTTATAATATTATCTATTTTGGATGTTAATGGGCTTATTTATACACTTTTATATTATTTTTGGGACTAACCTACTAACCCAAGGCCCAGTGCGAATTGCTATTTTTTTGCCTATTTTAGTGTTTCGTAGAAAAGGAATATCAAACAGAATAAAACCTTCGGGAGAGTTATTTGTGGAATAAACGTGATCCAGGGGACTTGGAGTGGACATCAAGAAACCAACAAGGAGGCCACGAGGCAGGGGGCGTGCCTACCCCCTTGGGCGCGCCCTCCACCCTCATGGGCCCCTAGTGGCTCCACCGGCCTACTTTTTCCTCGTATATATATTCATATACTCCGAAAACATCCAGGAGCACCACGAAACCCTATTTCCACCGCCGCAACCTTTTGTACCCAAGAGATCCCATCTTGGGGCCTTTTCTGGAGCTCCGCCGGAGGGGGAATCGATCACAGAGGGCCTCTACATCAACTCCATGGCCACTCCGATGATGTGTGAGTAGTTTACCTCAGACCTCCGGGTCCATAGTTATTAGCTAGATGGCTTCTTCTCTCTCTCTTTGGATCTCAATACAATGTGCTCCTCAATCTTCTTGGAGATCTATTTGATGTAACTCTTTTTGCGGTGTGTTTGTCGAGATCCGATGAATTGTGGGTTTATGATCAAGTTTATCTATGAACAATATTTGATTCTTTTCTGAAATCTTTTATGTATGATTGGTTATCTTTGCAAGTGTCTTCGAATTATCAGTTTGGTTTGACCTACTAGATTGATCTTTCTTGCAATGGGAGAAGTGCTTAGCGTTGGGTTCAATATTGCGGTGTCCTTTCCCAGTGACAGCAGGGGCAGCAAGGCACGTATTATATTGTTGCCATCGAGATTAAAAAGATGGGGTTTATATCATATTGCTTGAGTTTATCCCTCTACATCATGTCATCTTGCCTAATGCGTTACTCTTTCTTATGAACTTAATGCTCTAGATGCGTGCTGGATAGCGGTCGATGTGTGGAGTAATAGTAGTAGATGCAGAATCGTTTTGGTCTACTTGTCGCGGACGTGATGCCTATATACATGATCATGCCTAGATATTCTCATAATTATGCACTTTTCTATCAATTGCTCGACATTAATTTGTTCACCCACCGTAATACTTATGCTATCCTGAGAGAATCCACTGGTGAAACCTATGGCCCCCGGGTCTATTCTCCTTTATATTAATCTCCCGTTAACAAGCTATTTCTAGCACCGTTTATTTTGCAATCTTTACTTTTAATCTATATCATAAAAATACCAAAAATATTTATATTATTATTATTATCTCTATCAGATCTCACTCTCGTGAGTGACCATGAAGGAATTGACAACCCCTTTATCGTGTTGGTTGTGAGGTTGTATTTGTTTGTGTAGGTACGAGGGACTTGCATGTAGTCTCCTACTGGATTGATACCTTGGTTCTCAAAAACTGAGGGAAATACTTACGCTACTTTGTTGCATCACCCTTTCCTATTCAAGGGAAAACCAACGCAGTGCTCAAGAGGTAGCAAGAATTTAGAGCGTATTGATGGTTGCTTCTTTCGAGCAACTTACAGTGGGAAAGGTGGGGCTTATGATTTGACTGCTCATTACTGCTCACTATTAGTGTAGCACAACAACCGGGCTGAGTCTCCCATGCGGCTGTGCACTACTCCATTTGTTCTTAAATATACTATGAAGTATTTGTCTTTCTTGAGATTTCAACGAGTGACTACATACGAAGAAAACTGAGTGAATCTACACTCTAAAATATGTCCATTTGAAATTTGTAAAAAGACAAATATTTAGGAACGGAGGATGTATAACTTTGTGCATGGCTCATGGATCCGGATGTTGAAGAGGCTTCCGGGAATGCTATCAAGATTCCAGCATTTGTTTACATAATTGTCGTACTATACAAATAATTTTCCAGCGACATGAAATTGTACAATGCTCTGAGCTTTCAGCTTTTGTTTCGTGTGTCTTGCCATCGTTGCTCTTTCGGAAACAATAAAAAACTAACTTCCTTGCTAATGCATCTCAATGATTAGCAGATCAGAGCTAATATTTACATGACAACCGAAGAAAAAGTTGTGAGAAGGTGATATATTAAAATTGATTCATGCTTTCATTGGCAGAAACGTCCCCCCAGCTCTGTCTAAATCAACAAGGCATGTTGGGAAAAAAGTAGCTGTCTGGAGCATGCACCATTCCGATCATTTTGTGCAGTTCCACTAAAATAGAGCTGAGCGTCCCTGTTCCAAAGATATTAAGTGTGATTACGATAATAGAGGACTGCTAATGAAACAATAAACACACGAATAGAAGCCGGTCACCTTTGCAGTCTCTCTTAAGACTAACTACTTGGAGAAGATTAAGAAAATAGTTGGAGAAGATTAGGCTCGGAGTTGGATGAGGAGGATAGAGCAAAACCAATCTCCCTTTGTGCAGTCGCACTGAAATGTAGACGTTGCCCGTGTGACATTTTAGTACAACTGCACAAAACACTCTTAAGAAAAAAGTGATTTGTGCAGTTCACCAAAAGGTCGCAATAGTAGCGAGGTGAAATGGATAGCCCTGTTTGCAAAAAAGAGGTAGAAAGGAAACAATTTTACTGGCCAATAACAGTTGATGACACATGCGATGACAAAAAAAGGATATTCCATGTCCTAAGGGAAGATAACAACCCGATAGGACGAGATTGCAATATGGAAAGTACGCCGGACGAGCTACGTTTTGGGAAAAGAACTATGTTAGATACACATGCATCGACATGGGAAGACGGGTAGTGGAGCAAGGCCGGAGGGGATACCTGGGGGTCATCATGATGTAACTAGGTGAGCGGTGGCGGGTGGGATCTGCCCATACTGCGACAGCGAGCAGGTGGCATAGGCCCTACCGCGCCGGAGCTTGGTCTGAGAGAACGGCGGGTACCGCAGATCGGGACGTGCCACCTCGACGCCGTCGAATGAAGAAACGATGCACATCCTCCCTTTCTGCCGGCGGACGGGATGCAGCCGGATTAGTGACCAACGGTGAGAGAGAGAGAGAGAGAGAGGCCACCGCCGCCTTGTGTGAGATACTCTAAAGAGAGACAAACGCAGACAGGCAGGCTCCATTGTATATAGTGGAGCGGACTACCTTTTTCTCCATAAAAATCATTTTATATTCTGTGTACGTGCCATTGAGCGATATAACTTTATTTAAAAATAAAGCACCAATGCATCAAGTCGAACTTTGTTTCGTGCACGCATGGTACACGACCTCCGTAGGTAAACAACCGCTACACACGTTCAAATTAGCATGTGGGATGACTATAGAAATGAGCACCACCGTGTACCCATGCGGGTGTGGTTGGGCACAAAGCGTGAGTACGTGCACCTATTCTCTTTGTGTACGTACACCACCTACGTGGGGTTGTGTGAGAGAGATACAAACGTAGAGAGATATAGTGTGTTGGTTCGTGAGTGTTTTTTTGGGGGGGGGGTGTCAATCAAAAAATGTAACATATGTAATGTGTGTGAAAATAGAGTCCTGGATATATCATATATATAGAGGGGGCGATCACGAGAAGAGAGTGGAGGTATCATCGGCTTGAGGTATCCATAGAATCGAAGAGAGGGATGATGTGTATGTGTCTGTGTGCGCGCGCGATCGATAAAGAGTGCCATCGAATTTGTGTGTGCCCACGTCAAAGATATAGGGTGGCTAGCCTACTGGAACGTGAGAGGGGACATGTGCACACTACAAAAAAATACACTCCTGTGATGATACATGTTTGTCACAGTAGGTCGCGTTTTTTGTCATGCATGTACATCCATGATGATTTTATGACATAATCAAGATAGTCATACCTGTGCTGTCGTAGAAGTGTTCCATGACATTACCAAAATTATCATCATGAAAGTGTCCACTTCCATGACGATAAATCACGCATCACAGAAGTGATTTCGTCAAGGGTGACCGACACGTGGCATCCACCGTAACGGAACGCCGTTAAGCTATCGGGTCCGGCTTTGGATCCGATAACCCGTTAACAGCCGGGACCAATGGGACATTTCCACATGTAAAATTCTGATTGGCCGGAGGGAACACCTATCAGCTCGTCAGTGGGCCAGAAGTCACCTGTCCATTGGAGGAGACATGCCTACGATACGTCGACACGTGGCTGGGCCCAACAGAGGCCCATATAGGTTAAAAAGGCCGGCCCAGTAAAAGGCCCGTAGTACTTACTCAGGTACTAGTGGGCCAACCCAATAACGACCTACTTAATAAAGGCCCATTTACGGCCCGAAGCCAGATCTGGCCCGTTAATTATTCGCCGAATATTTGGGTCCAATTACAGCCCAGTGACTTTTGGCCTGTTAGAGGCCCGATGTAGACATGGGCCCATTTCAGCCCGGTGTGACTTTCGGCCTGGGAATGGCCCGTGCTGCCCATGGGCCATATATGGTCCGACGGGACATCGGGCCCACTAACGGCCCATGATAAAGGTGGCAACAGTTAAGCCCAATGTGACTTTGGGCCTGTTAAAGGTCTGTCGCATAATTCGGCCCATTGATGTCTGTACTAAGCTTTCGGCCTCTTAAAGGCCCATGATATCAGTGGGCCAACTAAGGCCCGAGATATGTTTCTTCCTGGTAACTGCCCGTTATATAACTGGGCCCAAAAAGGCTCGGTCTACATTTCAGCCCGCTGAAGGCCCGTCGACGACTAGTGAAAATTGAGGCCCAACATGCATTTTGGCCTGCTAAAGGCCCATGGTTTCATCTGGGCCGTAACAGTCTAGTACAATATTCAACCTATTAATGGCCCAACGCTACCTGGGCCAAACTAAGCGCTGAGTCCACAAAAGGCCCGACTAAAATATAGGCCGGTGTAAGTTGTGGGCTCGCGCAAAGTGTGAAGGCCTCAATCATTCGGGCCCAAGAAAGATGCAGGCCGGCCCAATTGTGGCCCGCTAAAAACCAGGCCCATTAGAGGCGAATGTTTCGGCCTGGTCGACTACATCTGATTTTTTTCCAGATAGCGAATGATGGCAGTAACTAGTAGGAATTAAGAACAAACCTACTCTATACAATAAAGAAATTATGGCATAGTAACTAAGAATAAACCTACACTATACAATAAAGGATTTATGGTATATTACATCCACTGGGCATCGAAGTTCGCCACCAGTGATCATAAAGCGCAATGAAGAAGCAGATTACAAAAACTGGGCACCATTATAGTGTAACAAAATAATACTGAATCGAGACTACTTCCAAGACAGTTCAAGAAAGGTTAGCCTTGCGCGGGAACTGCTGCGCAAGCTGCTGAGCAAGGTTATGAGACCGTCCTAGCATGTCGGTCATAGCTTCCAGGTGTAGCTGTTTTGCGATGAGGTTCTCATTGGTGTTCTCTTCAATCTTTCTTAGAGATAGGACTTCAAGTCGAAGTTGAGTTGCAGAATGCCTTTCTGCTAGAACTTGGGACTGAAGAAGTCGAACTGATTCAGACAATGAATTCTGTGAGCTTGTCTGACTGCTAGTCTCAAGTAACTTGAACACTGTATCAAGACAAGACTTTGGGGTTGTCTCGCTATCTTCAAGATGTTTTGCCTTCTTTGCTGCAATATATGTTGGGTTTGTCTCATAGCCTTCAGCAGACTTGTGCATGCCATCAGGCATATCACCCTGAAACAAAGCAGAGAGGTGACAGGTTTTGCACGTGTATAAACAAAGATGATAACTGTGCTGTCAATTCCATCCAATTACAAATTAGAAAATAAAGAGTAAGTTCAAAATATCAATAGCATAATTTGGCATTGTTCATAATGCGGGGAGCTTCACCACACTACTGGATTACCATGTCAACATAACAAGCATAGATGAAGGGCAAAGAAAATCATTGTATCTATTTTTGTTAACGTGCATGGCATGTTGTTCATATCATCAGCCACATCAGTAAGATAAAACAGGAGATGACAAGGTGCAAACGTGGGCTGCTTCACCACACACTGGATTACAAATCCACAAAAACAAGCATACATATATGGAGTATTGAGTAATGTGCATGGTATGAATAAGGAATTTGGTTTTACAAGTAAAACTTAGAACTTACGGTTCTTGCGAACATGCATTTTGGTAGAAACAGCAAACTAAACAGCAATAAACGATAGGGAGTATGAGCAAATTAAACAGCAGTTGAGGATAAAGGCTTTAGAAGGACTGACTTACATTAACAGTTAACACCGGCTTTATAATGCCCTTCTCCATGTCAAGGGAAGGATAACTCAAGAATTTCAGCACAAAATCTTGTTCATAAGCATTGTTTGTACTCTACATTTTGTAGAGAGTAATTATAGATATGATAATACTGGAAGGGAAAGAGGATAATGAAGATAAGATGCAGATTGATGCTACATAATCAACTACCAATCCCTGGAAGTACAAGCGTTACAGGACAAAATGTACTGACAAGAGCGATGGGCTACACTTCTGCACTGGCATTGTCTGTGTATTCTACTTTTTGGTAAGATTAAATATATATCTGATCTTTTTTAGTAAATGGTGGGCGAGGGAGATAAGATGCATAATGCTACACAATGAACCAATCCATCTTCCCATAATACAAGAGTGTTTTGAACACTGGTGGACTGTACAAAACATTCTTATATTATGGGACAGAGGGAGTAGCTGTTAATGTAAGTACAGTGATAGACGACATTCAGTCCTTACACGAGGACTGCAGAGCTAAAATTCTTCAAAAGCATTGGGTTGATTCTAAATTTATGTAAGAGTCCATACGGATCTTATAATGTCCACCAAATGGACGATAACGAGGCTAACATGTGCAGTGATGCTACATAATCAAACAACTAAGAAAGTAAGTATGTTCATACAGGGCAAGAGGTACTCACAAGAGCAATGTAGTGTGCAGTATAGTTGCGAGATTCTGTGGTCCCTTGAGAATGAATGTTCTTCTGCTAACAGTTTTTGTACAAGTGAGACGTTAAGGCAAATGCAGAAACGTAGTTCAAATTGTGATGTGATATCATAGACAGTACCTTACGCTGCAGCCGAGACCAATGTGTAACAAGATTATTCCAGTCATCATCGGATAAATGTAGCACCAGAGACTTTATAGAAATTTCATTTAGAGGCTTGCCATCGAAGTGTGCTTGCCTCAGGTAGGAACGATACTTCATCAACGAGTGCTTGAAAAGTGCAACCAACCCTTGCTCGTCTTCACAATCCAGTTTGGTCCTCGCCTATTTAAAAGAATGAAATCTTGTGTCTTCTGTCAGCAGAAACATATGCAGTAATGACCATGAATAACATTAGTACATTACTCACGCGTAAGTTGCGGAGGAAGACTGGAAATTGTTCTGTGTTTGCGGTATAATCTTTCCATGAAGGAAAGATGCGCAAAAAGTTCCTGACAACAATATAAGCTTCATCTTCTAAACTGGGAAGAAATGGAACAGGGGTCCTATTTGCTGCAATTGGGGCTCTCTCTGGTTCGAAAAGGGATTTGTCAACTGGATTTGGTGTACTCTTTGCTGGAATGGGGGTTTTGCATCGTAGAGCTGGTGCTATGTCAACTGGCATAATCATAATGTTTGCTGCAGCTGGGGTCTGCTGAGTTGGGGCATCAGAAATGACCCATGTAGTAGGGCTAGACTCTGCTAGAGTTGGCGTGTTTTGTGGGTCAGGTGATATTGCAACTACACCTAATGGGCTATTTGATTTATCAGGTGCCACTACCTTTTCCAAATACTTTGCTTGTGCTCCTCCACAATCAGCAACTGCCCTCTTCCTTTTGAACGTCTGATACATAAGAACAACATTTGAATGGATAAATATGGTATGATGACAGATGGAATATGTACTGAAAATGTATAGGCAAGGCGTATTCACATACACGATGTGTAAACTAAGCTAATGGCAGTTCAACAAAGTATAAGCAATGCAAAGCATCAGTTGCAAGATATGTGCGACCAATATAACCTTGGAAAGTTAGAGCAAGCACCTTGATGGGTGAATACAATAGGGCATCTTCCTCTGACTCCTCCACTAGGGAGCTACATTGACTTAGGTCTCCCTCTAGCTCAGAATCACTGTTAGGATCATATTCTGAGCATGAATCTGTAGGTGGAGAGCGTTTGCATTGCATTGCATCCAGACTTGATTTCAGTCCCTTAATGCCAAGTTTGACAGCCATGGCGTTGTTCTGCTTTATTCTTTTCATGCGCGCAAGCTCATAATCATTATGATGCTGTTTAGAATCTGAGATTCATGAAAACATAAAAAGTAGTTAGATTATCTATGGAATGCATTGCGGATTCAACTCGAAGAGTGTCTCCCTATAAACCCCTGCATATGCAAAGTTCACCCCCAACCGTGCTGACCAGACCACACAGAAGTACAAACCCCTTATGTCTCTATAACAGGCAGACACACATTTCAAAACTGAAGTAGGAACATTAGAATCATATGAAATTCGTATTTGAACAAATAAACTAAGGAATTATGAGTGGCATAATGTTTAGCTTCAAGGGTGGAGTGTTGGTAATGCGACACGAAGCAAGTAGGCAGATTGTATTCCATGTAAAAGATCGAAGCATATGTAAAAGATGGAAATGACACTTTCTTTCTATACAATGCAGTGTTCGTTGCCCACACATGATGGAAGAGATCACATAGAGAAATACTATTCACTCATGTCTACGGTTCCAATCTTAGAAACAAGGTCGTCCACCCTAAAAGAATATTGACAACAAATATGACAAGGCAAGCATAGATGTAGTGAATCAATCATTTACTTGTGAGCTTACTAGGACAAGTATGCAGAATTGTAACTGCAGTAAGAGACCGTCCAAAATCCTCCTAGATTCATGCCATCCGGGGACGGCAAGTCGCCGGCGAGGCAGGCAGCTGGGGGCGAGTAGAGATCAGAAGCGCGCAGCAAGACAGAGGGGAATCGGGGCCTGGGACGACCCAAAATCCCAGGGTGGGCCGGCCCATCGTGGGCACCCTATAGAGATACACACCCGAGCGGCGAACATGCATTTTTGAAACTAATTTAGGAACATTTATGTAACACCCCGGATATGATTTACCTAATATGTAATCCAACTCTTGCCGTTTCCGGCGTTAAGTTATGTTATTTTCTCGGGTTCGGGTTTTTCTCTCCATGTGTTGTTGTTGTCATGCATCTCATATCATGTCATCATGTGCATTGCATTTGCATACGTGTTTGTCTCATGCATCCGAGCATTTTCCCCGTTGTCCGTTTTGCATTCCGGCGCTCCGTTCTCCTCCGGTGGTCATTTCTACCTTCTTTTCATGTGTGGGGGTTAAACATTTCCGATTGTACCGAGACTTGCCAAGCGGCCTTGGTTTACTACCGATAGACCGCCTGTCAAGTTTCGTACCATTTGGATTTCGTTTGATGCTCCAATGGTTAACCGAGGGACCGAGAAGGCCTCGTGTGTGTTGCAGCCCAACACCCCTCCATTTTGGCCCAAAACCCACCAAAACCCTCTCCATCATCTAGAGCGTTCTATCACGATCGCGTGGCCGAAAACCGCACCTCATTTGGACTCTCCTAGCTCCTCCTATGCCTATAAATAGCCCCTCCTCCGAAATCCCGGATCTCCTCTTCCAAAACCTAGCCTTCTTCCACCCCGCGCCGCCGGACACGTCCACCGCCACCGCGCCAGCTAATCGTCTCTCGCCACGTGTCCCGGGCGGGCGCCCACATCGCCGCCGACCGCGCCGGCCCGCCCGAGCCCGCGGGAGGCCCCTGCGCCTCCTCTCCCCCGAGCCGCAGCGCCCGACCCCGCCGCCTTCCTTCTCCAGCTCCGGCGGCCGGAGCACCGCGCCTCCTCGCCGGCGGCCGCCGCTCCGCCACGCCGTCCCACCTCGCCGCCCGCGCCACCACGTCGCCTCGTCGCCGGGAGCAACTCCAGCGAGCTCCGCCGACCTCCTCCACCGCCTCGGCTCACTCCCCTTCCTCCGGCGAGCGGCAAGTCCGGCGACATCCCCGGCCGCTACAGGGATCCCGGTGATCTTCGGTTTCCGCGCCTCAGATCTGGATCTGGAAACCCTAGGGGTTGACCTCTTTTTTCCCAAGTCCCAGATTATTTTGCATACTTTGACCTGCTATATCTCCGCATCCGTAGATCCGTTTTGGGAATATAGCATATCAAAATGTTCACCTCAGAGAGTACATCATTTCATCTCATTGCATCATTTTCATTTGAGTTCATCTTGATGCCCGAAATGCTGTTGGAAGAGTGCTATTTGAGTTAATTGTCAGATCTGCTGCTCCAAATAGCTATTTGTCATTCTTGCCATGATTATTGTGTTCATGATATGCCCCTGAGCTCTACATGTGTTTTGTCATATGCTTTGCCATCTTTCCAGAGGTGCAATCCATGTATTTTTTTGATGTGTGTGGTGACTAGCACAAGCTTGCAAAGTGGTGCATTCGTTAATGCTGATTTCAGGGACTTAGCAATTCCACTAAGTCCTTGATCTGTTTTTATCAATATGCCATATGTTCATGTTGTTTCCTAGTGATTCGTGCCTCTTTTGAGGATGATCAGTAAGGATGTTTTGTTAATCTTGTAGTGCTCCATCCATACATGTCTTTGTTTGCAATTTTGGGGCACCTTAGCTTGAGTCAATCGAGCTCTACTTGTGCTATTTCGTGAATCTGGGCAGATTGTCTACTTGTTAGCGATTTTGCCGAGGATGTTGTAGTTGATCCGTTCATGCTATGTTGTTGTTCTTGCCATGTCTAGCTTGTATAATGTGTATTCTTGATGGGTGTATGCTTAGATTGTCATTCCATGCTCTGTAGTGAGTGCATCGAGCTCGCAAACATGCCTACTTGATATCTGATTTGCATGCTCCAGTTTTTCTCTAAGTCTATGAGCTGTTTATGTTTTTGCCATGTTCACATGCTTCCAATTGTATTTTCTGATCCCTTTTGGCTCAAGGTCACTAAGGGACTTTTGTTAAGCTCTTTGAGTAGATACATGCCATGCTTTGATTTTCCATGTTAAGTCCCTGTAGCTTCTAGTTTTCAGGCTCCAAAGTGTGCTACCTGATCTGACATTCCAGACAAGTGTTAATTTCACTAAGTCTGAAACATGTTTACCAATTGCATTTTTGCCATGCTTGTTTGAACCTGTTAATGGATGAATTGGTCGTAGCTCAGTGTTCATATTTTGTTAAGCATTATGAATGGATCCATGTCATGTATTTTTTTGCCATGTTTGGGTGCTATAGAATACTTAACTTGTTGCATTTAGATGGCTACTTGCTGTATATCGCAGACCGGTGCCATATTTGAATTGCTTGCCATTTCCAAACCGTGTCTCCGATTCCGGTGTTCTTTATATCGATTTCAACCGAAATCACCTCACCTTTCCAGTGGCACACTTGGATTTCCAAGTTGAGGCCAGGTTCATTCATTCCTTGTCAAATCTTGCATATGCATCACATATCACATCCCGCATAGCATACCATGTTTGCATCATGTTGTTTGAGCTTTGCATGTGGTTGATTGTGTCCTTTTTGCTTGTTTGTCTTGTTTGGGTAGAGCCGGGAGACGAGTTCGCTAACGAGGAGCCCGTTGAGTTTTCTTTCGAGGATCCAGTCAACTCTGACAACTTTGCAGGCAAGATGATCATACCCTCGAAATCACTTCTATCTTTGCTTTGCTAGATGCTCGCTCTTTTGCTATGCCTATGCTACGATGCCTACCACTTGCTTATCATGCCTCCCAAATTGCCATGTCAAACCTCTAACCCACCATGTCCTAGCAAACCGTTGATTGGCTATGTTACCACTTTGCTCAGCCCCTCTTATAGCATTGCTAGTTGCAGGTGAAGATTGGAGACCGTTCCTTGTTGGAACATTATTTTCTTGTTGGGATATCATTATATTGCCTTGTTATCTTAATGCATCTATATACTTGGTAAAGGGTGGAAGACTCAGCCTTTTGCCGAGTGTTTTGTTCCACTCTTGCCGCCCTAGTTTCCGTCATATCGGTGTTATGTTCCCGGATTTTGTGTTCCTTACGCGGTTGGGTGATAATGGGAACCCCTTGATAGTTCGCCTTGAATAAAGCTTTTACAGCAATGCCCAACCTTGGGTTTACCATTTGCCACCTAGCCTCTTTTTCCCTTGGGTTTCCGGAGCCCAAGGGTCATCTTATTTAAACCCCCCCGGGCCAGTGCTCCTCTGAGTGTTGGTCCACCTCGTCAGTCGTCGGTGGCCACCAGGGGCAACTCTGGGCTGGCCTACCGGAAGTTTGGACAATCTGAGTGTGCCCTGAGAACGAGATATGTGCAGCTCCTATTGGGATTTGTCAGCACATTCGGGCGGTGTTGCTGTATTTGTTTTAACTTGTTGAAGTGTCTTGTAGAACCGGGATACCAGTCTGATCGGAATGTATGGGGAGAAGGTATATCCTTCATTGACCGTGGGAGCTTGTCATGGGCTAAGTTGGGACTCCCCTGCATGGATTTGAACTGTCAAAAGCCGTGCCCGCGGTTATGGGCAGATGGGAATTTGTTAATGTCCAGTTGTAGATAACTTGAACCTTAACTTAATTAAAATGAATCAACTGTGTGAGTTACCGTGATGGTCTCTTCTCGGCGGAGTCCGAGAAGTGAACACGGTGTTGGAGTAATGCTTGCCGCAGGTTGTTCTCTAGTTACTCGTTCGCGCTTTGCCTTCTCTTCTCGCTCTCTTTTGCGAACAGGTTAGCCACCATATATGCTAGTCGCTTGCTGCAGCTCCACATATTTACCTTGCCTTACCTATAAGCTTAAATAGTCTTGATCGCGAGGGTGTGAGATTGCTGAGTCCCTGTAGCTCACAGATTACTTCCAAACCAGATGCAGGGCCAGACGACTCCGTTCCAGATGACGCGCTTGAGCTCAAGTGGGAGTTCGACGAGGACTCACGCCGTTACTATGTGTCTTTCCCTGATGATCAGTAGTGGTGCCCAGTTGGGGCGATCGGGACCGTGTCGCATGTTGGCTTGATCTTTTATTTTGGCACCGTAGTCGAGCCATGAGTGATTGGATGATGTAATGCTATTTATGTACTTTGTTTGACGTGGCGAGTGTAAGCCAACTATGCACCTTCCCCTTTTATTATCTATTTACATGGGATGTTGTGAAGATTGCCTTACTTGCGACATTGCTTTCAATGCGGTTATGCCTCTAAGTCGTGCTTCAACACGTAGGAGATATAGCTGCATCGAGGGTGTTACAAGTTGGTAATCAGAGCCTTCCCCGACCTTAGGAGCCCCCACTGCTTGATCGTTTTTAGCAGCCATTGTTGAGTCTAGAAAAATGTTTTGAATCATTTAGGAATTATATATCAGAGAGTTTAGGAATTCTTTTTACTCCCCAGTCCCTTCATCGCTCTGGTAAGGCATCCTGACGTTGAGTTTTGATTCTTCTCATCTCAAATTTCACTAAAAAAATTTTTAGGATCACGCGGGTATCTTGGAATCGTTCCGATGGATTTGTGACGAGAACATTGTTCTTGGTGCCTCCTGTCATTTAGGGGTTGTGGCAGTGTCCCGGGGAGTTGAGCTCCGAGGTGTTGTCGTCACAATTTAATCGTTGCAGTTCTAGAATACCTGAGTTTAGTACGCCGACATCAAAAATCTCTTTTATGCAGTTGTTGGTGAGATAACCTCGACGCCACCCAGTACTGGGGCGGGAGTTCGGGAGTATTGCCATAACTTGTATAACGAATGCTTTTCGAAGGTTAAGGTAGATGGTTTCCAAAGTTTTTCTCGGTTATGTGTTGAAGGATGCATACATCTGGATGTAGGATTTGCTAGATTTGGGTGAGATATTATGCTTCCGCTGTATCCCCAACACCTGATTGCATAACTGGAAAGGTTCGGGAGTTTCATAGGTGGGAATTCTTGTAGCTCTAGTTCTTCTTCCACGGATATTTGGTTTGAGATTGGGATTTCTTACCGAGTATTCGTTCTTGATCTGTACCTTGTTGATTTATTCCTCTACCTAAATTCTAAGTGGCTTCTCAATTTATGGATATGTGACCATTTCAAGTGGAATGCATTCGTTCTTATGTTCGGATGTGAAGACTATATATTGCAATTTCATCCCGCTTGATTCAGCTTCAATTTTATCTGTTAATGTGCTAACGGATGTCACCCTCTTCAGGATGGCTGCCGCTAAGAGCAGCAATCAGAATCAGAATCAGGATCCGCCACCACCTCCCCCTCCTCCGGAGGCATGGCAAGCTGTGATGGCCGCTACCAATGCAAACACGCAGTTGATCATGCAAATTCTTCAAGAGCGCAACCAAGCGAACCAAGGCAACCAAGGCAACAATCAGAATCACTTTGCTACACTCAACCAGTTCCTTGCTAACCAGCCAAAGACCTTCAGCAATTGTGTTGAGGCAACTGATGCTGATGATTGGCTCGTGGACTTACACAAGCATTTTGAGTGCAGTAACGTCAGGCCTGAGGACTTTGTCAAGTTCGCTTCCTTCCAACTCAAAGACCAAGCTGCAGAATGGTTCCAGCAGTACAAGGATTCCAGAGGTGGCCGTGTGATTACCTGGGATGAATTCTGTCAAGACTTCAAAGCTCATCATATTCCTCAGAGCGTGGTTGAAAGCAAGCGTGAGGAATTCCGCAACCTGAAGCAAGGCTCTTTGTCTGTCTATGACTACAACAAGTTGTTTCAAAAGCTTGCCCGCTTTGCTAAGCAGGACGTCCCTGACGAGAAGAGCATGATATACCAGTTCAGGGGTGGTCTCAGAGAAGAAATCTAGCTAGCTCTTGTTCTCTTTGAGCCCTTGAGGTACAATGAGTTCTACAACATGGCATTGAAGCAAGAGGCTGCTCAGCTGAAGTGTGATGCCTCCAAGATGCGAGTCAGAGATGCTACTCCTTCTTCCTCTACTCAAGTGGCCAAGCAGCAGAAGTATTGGCTTCCTCCTCCTCCGTTCCGTCAGCCGTATCAGAAGAGCAAAGGTGGCAGTGGATCTTCCCACCCACCCAACCCTGGCTTTCAGAGCAAGACTTCATCTCAAGCTCCAAGATCGAGTGCTCCGTATCACCGTCCGCTTTCAGAGGTCACGTGCAACAAGTGCCAACAGAAGGGTCACTATGCCAACAAATGCTTCAATCAGAGGCGTCTCCCTCCTCCTCCTCCCGTGAGATCGGCAAGTACAGCTGTGGTCAAGCATAACCCCAAGCACGCCAAGGTCAACTTGCTGAATGCAGCTCAGGTAGAGGACTCGTCATATGTCATCATGGGTAACCTTCCTGTTAACGATATTCCAGCTAAAGTTCTTTTTGACACTGGTGCATCGCATTGTTTCATCTCGAGACCGTTTGCATCTAGGCATGGGTTGGCCTTGCAAATTTTGCCTAGACCGTTACCAGTTGTCTCTCCCGATAGGCGCATGCATGCTAACTCCATTGCTCCGGATGTTACGATCACTTTGGGTGACTACAAATTTATATCTTCTCCTTCGGTTCTTGGTGACTCGGATATTAATCTTATTCTTGGAATGGACTGGCTTTCTAAGCACAAGGCTCAGCTTGATTGTGCAGCCAGGCACATTCAATTGACTCATTCGTCTGAGGATGTAATTGTCTTTGCCGCTTGGGATAATACCATCCGTCTATTTTCTCTCAATGAGAAGGGTGAACTAGATGCCATCTTGCAAATTCCAGTCGTTTGCGAATATCAAGACGTCTTTCCAGGAATGCCTCCGCACCGACCAGTTGAATTCGTCATCGATCTTGAGCCTGGGACGGAACTTGTTTGCAAGCATCCTTACAAGCTCGGACCTGAAGAGTTGAAGGAGCTGAAGAAGCAACTCGATATTCAAGAGCGAGCGGGCCTCATCCGACCTAGTTCCTCTCCGTGGGGTTGTAGAGTTCTCTCTGTGAAGAAGGATGGAACGGATCGACTTTGTGTTGACTACCGTCCATTGAACAAGAAGACTATCAAGAACAAATACCCACTTCCCAACATCAATGAGCTATTCGAACAACTCAAAGGTGCCCAAGTATTCTCCAAGCTTGATCTCCATATGGGTTATCACCAGATTCGAATCCGTGAACAAGATATTCCCAAGACGGCTTTCAGGACAAGCTATGGTTCATATGAATACACTGTCATGTCTTTTGGCCTCGTCAACGCTCCTCCGACTTTCTCTCGCATGATGAACTTCATCTTCAACGCCTACACCAATGACTTCGTTTTGGTATATCTCGACGACATTCTGGTCTTTTCGAAGAACAAGGAAGATCATGCCAAGCACTTGTGTTTGGTGCTCGATAAGCTCAGGGAACACCAGTTCTACGCCAAGTTCTCAAATTGCGAATTTTGGCTTGATGAGGTTCTTTATCTTGGACATATCATCTCTGCCAAGGGCATTGCAGTGAATCCTGAAAAGGTGTCTGCAATTGTGAATTGGGAACCACCTCAGAACGTGAAGCAACTCCGTAGCTTCCTCGGTCTCGCAAGCTACTGTCGAAGGTTCGTTGAGAACTTTTCAAAGATCACGAAGCCTCTCTCAAATCTTCTCCAGAAGCACATCAAGTACGTTTGGTCTCTGGAGTGTGACATTGCTTTCAACACTTTGAAAGAGAAATTGGTCACTGCTCCAGTTCTGACTCCTCCTGATGAATCCAAACCATTCGAGGTCTTCTGCGATGCCTCTCTCCAAGGTCTTGGTGTAGTGTTGATGCAAGAGAAGAAAGTTGTGGCTTATAAAGCCCAATGAGAAGAACTACCCCACTCATGACCTCGAGTTGGCGGCAGTTGTGCATGCTCTTTTGACTTGGAGACATCTCTTATTGGGAAGAAAAGTGGACATCTTCACTGACCACAAGAGTCTCAAGTACATCTTCACTCAGCCTAATCTCAACCTCAAGCAGACTCGATGGGTCGAAATGATTCAAGAGTATAATTCGAGTATCGAGTATACTCCAGGCAAGGCCAATGTGATTTCTGAAGCTTTGAGCAGGAAGGCTTACTGCAACAGTCTTATTCTCAAGCCTTATCAACCCGAGCTTTGTGAAGCTTTCCGCAAACTCAATCTGCAAGTTGTTCCTCAAGATTTCCTCGCCAACCTTCAAGTCTCTCCTACCTTGGAAGACCAGATTCGCGAGGCTCAACTTCTTGATGCTATGGTGAAGAAGGTGAAGATTGGGATTGCCAAGGGCCAACCCAAGTACAAGTGTTACCGCCTTGATGACAAGGATACTCTCTTCTTCGAGGATCGTATTGTTGTGCCCAAGGGTGATCTTCATAAGGTTATCATGAATGAGGCTCACAATTCACTCCTCTCCATCCACCCTGGGAGCACGAAGATGTATCAGGACCTCAAGCAGGCTTATTGGTGGACTCGAATGAAGCGCGAGATTGCTCAGTTCGTGAATGAGTGTGATGTCTGCAGAAGAGTGAAGGCAGAACACCAAAGGCCAGCTGGTCTCCTCCAACCTCTTGCCATTCCAGAATGGAAGCTTGACCACATTGAGATGGACTTCGTGACTGGGTTTCCAAAGTCCAAGCGTGGCAATGATGCTATATTCATTGTCATCGACAAACTCACTAAAGTGGCTCACTTTCTGCCTATCAAAGAGTCAATCACTACAGCTCAATTGGCGGAGCTCTATACCTCTCGGATTGTCTCTCTGCACGGTATTCCACAGGTGATCTCGTCAGACTGTGGCAGCACCTTTACCTCCAAGTTTTGGGATTCTTTTCAGAAGGCCATGGGCACCAACATCCGCTTCAGCACAGCTTTCCATCCTCAAACTAGCGGTCAAGTCAAACATGTCAATCAGATTCTTGAAGATATGCTCAGGGCTTGTGTGATCTCCTTCGGCATGAAGTGGGAGGATTGTCTTCCATATGCCGAATTCTCCTACAACAACAGTTTTCAAGCAAGTTCGGGCAAGGCCCCATTCGAAATTCTGTATGGAAGGAAGTGCTGTACCCCTCTCAACTGGTCTGAAACCGGTGAACGCCAACTTCTGGGAAATGACTTAATCATAGAGGCAGAGGAAATGTGCAAAGTCATTCGAGATAACCTCAAAGCAACGCAATCGCGCTAGAAGAGCTACTATGATAGTAAGCACCGTGATTTGGCTTTCGAGATCGGAGATCATGTTTACCTCCGCGTCTCTCCAATGAAAGGTACTCGTCGCTTCGGTATCAAAGGGAAGCTTTCCCTAGATACGTGGGACCTTTCAAGATCGTCAGCAAGAGAGGCGATCTCGCCTATCAACTCGAGCTTCCTTCAAACTTTGCAAATGTGCATGACGTGTTCCATGTCTCTCAGCTCCGCAAGTGCTTCAAGACTCCTGACCGCACTGTCAACTTCGAAGACATTGAGCTCCAAGAAGATCTCTCTTATCGTGAGCACCCCGTTGCTATTCTTGAAGAGACTGAACGCAAGACTCGCAATAAGTCAATCAAATTCCTCAAAGTCAAGTGGTCACACCATTCTGACCGTGAAGCCACCTAGGAATGCGAGGATCACCTCCTTTCTAAGTACCCGGCATTCTTCCAGTCCTAGATCTCGGGACGAGATCCTTTCGTAGTGGTGGAGTGTTGTAACACCCCGGATATGATTTACCTAATATGTAATCCAACTCTTGCCATTTCCGGCGTTAAGTTATGTTATTTTCTCGGGTTCGGGTTTTTGTCTCCGTGTGTTGTTGTTGTCATGCATCTCATATCATGTCATCATGTGCATTGCATTTGCATACGTGTTCGTCTCATGCATCCGAGCATTTTCCCCGTTGTCCGTTTTGCATTCCGGCGCTCCCTTCTCCTCCGGTGGTCATTTCTACCTTATTTTCGTGTGTGGGGGTTAAACATTTCCGGATTGGACCGAGACTTGCCAAGCGGCCTTGGTTTACTACCGGTAGACCGCCTGTCAAGTTTCGTACCATTTGGATTTCGTTTGATGCTCCAATGGTTAACCGAGGGACCGAGAAGGCCTCGTGTGTGTTGCAGCCCAACACCCCTCCATTTTGGCCCAAAACCAACCAAAATCCTCTCCATCATCTAGAGCGTTCGATGACGATCGCGTGGCCGAAAACTGCACCTCATTTGGACTCTCCTAGCTCCTCCTATGCCTATAAATAGCCCCTCCTCCGAAATCCCGGATCTCCTCTTCCAAAACCTAGCCTTCTTCCACCCCGCGCCGCCGGACACGTCCGGTCCGGAAGGACACGTCCACCGCCACCGTGCCAGCTAATCGTCTCTCGCCACGTGTCCCGGGCGGGCGCCCACATCGCCGCCGACCGTGCCGGCCCGCCCGAGCCCGCGGGAGGCCCCCGCGGCCCATCAAGGCGCCGCCCGCGCCTCCTCTCCCCCGAGCCGCAGTGCCCGACCCCGCCGCCTTCCTTCTCCAGCTCCGGCGGTCGGAGCACCGCGCCTCCTCGCCGGCGGCCGCCGCTCCGCCACGCCGCCCCACCTCGCCGCCCGCGCCACCGCGTCGCCTCGTCGCCGGGACCAACTCCGGCGAGCTCCGCCGACCTCCTCCACCGCCTCGGCTCCCTCCCCTTCCTCCGGCGAGCGGCAAGTCCGGCGACATCCCCGGCCGCTACAGGGATCCCGGCGATCTTCGGTTTCCATGCCTCAGATCTGGATCTGGAAACCCTAGGGGTTGACCTCTTTTTTTCCCAAGTCCCAGATTATTTTGCATACTTTGACCTGCTATATCTCTGCATCCGTAGATCCGTTTTGGGCATATAGCATATCAAAATGTTCGCCTCAGAGAGTACATCATTTCATCTCATTGCATCATTTTCATTTGAGTCCATCTTGATGCCCGAAATGCTGTTGGAAGAGTGCTATTTGAGTTAATTGTCAGATCTGCTGCTCCAAATAGCTATTTGTCATTCTTGCCATGATTATTGTGTTCATGATATGCCCCTGAGCTCTACATGTGTTTTGTCATATGCTTTGCCATCTTTCTAGAGGTGCAATCCATGTATTTTTTTGATGTGTGTGGTGACTAGCACAAGCTTGCAAAGTGGTGCATTCGTTAATGCTGATTTCAGGGACTTAGCAATTCCACAAAGTCCTTGATCTGTTTTTATCAATATGCCATATGTTCATGTTGTTTCCTAGTGATCCGTGCCTCTTTTGAGGATGATCAGTAAGGATGTTTTGTTAATCTTGTAGTGTTCCATCCATAGATGTCTTTTTTTGCAATTTTGGAGCACCTTAGCTTGAGTCAATCGAGCTCTACTTTTGCTATTTCGTGAATCTGGGCAGATTGTCTACTTGTTAGCGATTTTGCCGAGGATGTTGTAGTTGATCCGTTCATGCTATGTTGTTGTTCTTGCCATGTCTAGCTTGTATAATGTGTATTCTTGATGGGTGTATGCTTAGATTGTCATGCCATGCTCTGTAGTGAGTGCATCGAGCTCGCAAACATGCCTACTTGATATCTGATTTGCATGCTCCAGTTTTTCTCTAAGTCTGTGAGCTGTTTATATTTTTGCCATGTTCACATGCTTGCAATTGTATTTTCTGATCCCTTTTGGCTCAAGGTCACTAAGGGACTTTTGTTATGCTCTTTGAGTAGCTACATGCCATGCTTTGCTTTGCCATGTTAAGTCCCTGTAGCTTCTAATTTTCATGCTCCGAAGTGTGCTACCTGATCTGACATTCCAGACAAGTGTTAATTTCGCTAAGTCTGAAACCTGTTTACCAATTGCATTTTGCCCATGCTTGTTTGAACCCGTTAATGGATGAATTGGCAGTAGCTCAGTGTTCATATTTTGTTACGCATTATGAATGGATCCCTGTCATGTATTCTTTTGCCATGTTTGGGTGCTATAGAATGCTTAACTTGTTGCATTTAGATGGCTACTTGCTGTATATCGCAGACCGGTGCCATATTTGAATTGCTTGCCATTTCCAAACCGTGTCTCCGATTCCGGTGTTCTTTATATCGATTTCAACCGAAATCACCTCACCTTTCCAGTGGCACACTTGGATTTCCAAGTTGAGGCCAGGTTCATTCATTCCTTGTCAAATCTTGCATATGCATCACATATCACATCCCGCATAGCATACCATGTTTGCATCATGTTGTTTGAGCTTTGCATGTGGTTGATTGTGTCCTTTTTGCTTGTTTGTCTTGTTTGGGTAGAGCCGGGAGACGAGTTCGCTAACGAGGAGCCCGTTGAGTTTTCTTTCGAGGATCCAGTCAACTCTGACAACTTTGCAGGCAAGATGATCATACCCTCGAAATCACTTCTATCTTTGCTTTGCTAGATGCTCGCTCTTTTGCTATGCCTATGGTATGATGCCTACCACTTGCTTATCATGCCTCCCAAATTGCCATGTCAAACCTCTAACCCACCATGTCCTAGCAAACCGTTGATTGGCTATGTTACCACTTTGCTCAGCCCCTCTTATAGCGTTGCTAGTTGCAGGTGAAGATTGGAGACCGTTCCTTGTTGGAACATTATTTTCTTGTTGGGATATCATTATATTGCCTTGTTATCTTAATGCATCTATATACTTGGTAAAGGGTGGAAGGCTCGGCCTTTTTCCTAGTGTTTTGTTCCACTCTTGCCTCCCTAGTTTCCGTCATATCGGTGTTATGTTCTCGGATTTTGCGTTCCTTACGCGGTTGGGTGATAATGGGAACCCCTTGATAGTTCGCCTTGAATAAAGCTTTTCCAGCAATGCCCAACCTTGGTTTTACCATTTGCCACCTAGCCTCTTTTTCCCTTGGGTTTTCGGAGCCCAAGGGTCATCTTATTTAAACCCCCCCGGGCCAGTGCTCCTCTGAGTGTTGGTCCACCTCGTCAGCCGCCGGTGGCCACCAGGGGCAACTCTGGGCTGGCCTATCGGAAGTTTGGACAATCTGAGTGTGCCCTGAGAACGAGATATGTGCAGCTCCTATCGGGATTTGTCGGCACATTCGGGCAGTGTTGCTGGATTTGTTTTAACTTGTTGAAGTGTCTTGTAGAACTGGGATACCGAGTCTGATCGGAATGTCTCGGGAGAAGGTATATCCTTCGTTGACCGTGAGAGCTTGTCATGGGCTAAGTTGGGACTCCCCTGCAGGAATTTAGACTTTCAAAAGCCGTGCTCGCGGTTATGGGCAGATGGGAATTTGTTAATGTCCGGTTGTAGATAACTTGAACCTTAACTTAATTAAAATGAATCAATTGTGTGAGTTACCGTGATGGTCTCTTCTCGGCGGAGTCCGAGAAGTGAACACGGTGTTGGAGTAATGCTTGCCGCAGGTTGTTCTCTAGTTATTCGTTCGTGCTTTGCCTTCTCTTCTCGCTCTCTTTTGCGAACAGGTTAGCCACCATATATGCTAGTCGCTTGCTGCAGCTCCACATATTTACTTTGCCTTACCTATAAGCTTAAATAGTCTTGATCGCGAGGGTGCGAGATTGCTGAGTCCCTGTTGCTCACAGATTACTTCCAAACCAGATGTAGGGCCAGACGACTCCATTCTAGATGACGCGCTTGAGCTCAAGTGGGAGTTCGACGAGGACTCATGCTGTTACTATGTGTCTTTCCCTGATGATCAGTAGTGGTGCCCAGTTGGGGCGATCGGGACCGTGTCGCATGTTGGGTTGATCTTTTATTTTGGCACCGTAGTCGGGCCATGAGTGATTGGATGATGTAATGCTATTTATGTACTTTGTTTGACGTGGCGAGTGTAAGCCAACTATGTACCTTCCCCTTTTATTATCTATTTACATGGGATGTTGTGAAGATTGCCTTACTTGTGACATTGCTTTCAATGCGGTTATGCCTCTAAGTCGTGCTTCGACACGTAGGAGATATAGCCGCATCGAGGGCGTTACAAGTTGGTAATCAGAGCCTTCCCCGACCTTAGGAGCCCCCACTGCTTGATCGTTTTTAGCAGCCGTTGTTGAGTCTAGAAAAATGTTTTGAATCATTTAGGAATTATATATTGGAGAGTTTAGGAATTCTTTTTACTCCCCAGTCCCTTCTTCGCTCTGGTAAGGCATCCTTACGTAGAGTTTTGATTCTTCTCTTCTCAAATTTCACTAAATTTTTTTTAGGATCACGCGGTTATCTTGGAATCGTTCCGATGGATTTGTGACGAGAACATTGTTCTTGGTGCCTCCTGTCATTTAGGGGTTGTGGCAGTGTCCCGGGGAGTTGAGCTCCGAGGTGTTGTCGTCACAATTTTATCATTGAAGTTCTAGAATACCTGAGTTTAGTACGCCGACATCGAAAATCTCTTTTATGCAGTTGTTGGTGAGATAACCTCGACGCCACCCAATACTGGGGCGGGAGTTCGGGAGTACTGCCATAACTTGTATAATGGATGCTTTTCGAAGGTTGAGGTAGATGGTTTCCGAAGTTTTTCTCGGTTATGTGTTGAAGGATGGATACAGCTGGATGTAGGATTTGCTAGATTTGGGTGAGATATTATGCTTCCCCTGTATCCCCAACACCTGATTGCATAACTGGAAAGGTTCGGGAGTTTCATAGGTGGGAATTCTTGTAGCTCTAGTTCTTCTTCCACGGATATTTGGTTTGAGATTGGGATTTCTTACCGAGTATTCGTTCTTGATCCGTACCTTGTTGATTTATTCCTCTACCTAAATTCTAAGTGGCTTCTCAATTTATGGATATGTGACCATTTCAAGTGGAATGCATTCGTTCTTATGTTCGGATGTGAAGACTATATGTTGCAATTTCATCCCGCTTGATTCAACTTCAATTTTATCTGTCAATGTGCTAACGGATGTCACCCTCTTCAGGATGGCTCCCGCTAAGAGCAGCAATCAGAATCAGGATCCGCCACCACCTCCCCCTCCTCCAGAGGCATGGCAAGCTATGATGGCCGCTACCAATGCAAACACGCAGTTGATCATGCAAATTCTTCAAGAGCGCAACCAAGCGAACCAAGGCAACAATCAGAATCACTTTGCTACACTCAACCAGTTCCTTGCTAACCAGCCAAAGACCTTCAGCAATTGTGTTGAGGCAACTGATGCTGACGATTGGCTCGTGGACTTATGCAAGCATTTCGAGTGCAGTAACGTCAGGCCTGAGGACTTTGTCAAGTTTGCTTCCTTCCAACTCAAAGACCAAGCTGCAGAATGGTTCCAGCAGTACAAGGATTCCAGAGGTGGCCGTGTGATTACCTGGGATGAATTCCGTCAAGACTTCAAAGCTCATCATATTCCTCAGAGCGTGGTTGAAAGCAAGCGTGAGGAATTCCGCAACCTGAAGCAAGGCTCTTTGTCTGTCTATGACTACAACAAGTTGTTTCAAAAGCTCGCCCGCTTTGCTAAGTAGGACGTCCCTGACGAGAAGAGCATGATATACCAGTTCAGGGGTGGTCTCAGAGAAGAAATCCAGCTAGCTCTTGTTCTCTTTGAGCCCTTGAGGTACAATGAGTTCTACAACATGGCATTGAAGCAAGAGGCTGCTCACCTGAAGTGTGATGCCTCCAAGATGCGAGTCAAAGATGCTACTCCTTCTTCCTCTAGTGAAGTGGCCAAGCAGCAGAAGTATTGGCTTCCTCCTCCTCTGTTCCGTCAGCCGTATCAAAAGAGCAAAGGTGGCAGTGGATCTTCCCACCCACCCAACCCTGGCTTTCAGAGCAAGACTTCATCTCAAGCTCCAAGATCGAGTGCTCCGTATCACCGTCCGCTTTCAAAGGTCACGTGCAACAAGTGCCAACAGAAGGGTCACTATGCCAACAAATGCTTCAATCAGAGGCGTCTCCCTCCTCCTCCTCCTCCTGTGAGATCGGCAAGTACAGCTGTGGTCAAGCATAACCCCAAGCACGCCAAGGTCAACTTGCTAAATGCAGCTCAGGCAGAGGACTCGTCTTATGTCATCATGGGTAACCTTCCTGTTAACGATATTCCAGCTAAAGTTCTTTTTGACACTGGTGCATCACATTGTTTCATCTCGAGACCGTTTTCATCTAGGCATGGGTTGGCCTTGCAAATTTTGCCTAGACCGTTACCAGTTGTCTCTCCCGGTAGGCGCATGCATGCTAACTCCATTGCTCCGGATGTTACTATCACTTTGGGTGACTACAAATTTCTATCTTCTCCTTCGGTTCTTGGTGACTCGGATATTGATCTTATTATTGGAATGGACTGGCTTTCTAAGCACAAGGCTCAGCTTGATTGTGCAGCCAGGCACATTCAATTGACTCATTTGTCTGAGGATGTAATTGTCTTTGCCGCTCGGGATAATACCATCCGTCTGTTTTCTCTCAATGAGAAGGGTGAACTGGATGCCATCTCGCAAATTCCAGTCGTTTGCGAATATCAAGACGTCTTTCCAGAAGAGCTTCTAGGAATGCCTCTGCACCGGCCAGTTGAATTCGTCATCGATCTTGAGCCTGGCACGAAACTTGTTTGCAAGCGTCCTTACAAGGTCGGACCTGAAGAGTTGAAGGAGCTGAAGAAGCAACTCGATATTCAAGAGCGAATGGGCCTCATCCGACCTAGTTCCTCTCCGTGGGGTTGCGGAGTTCTCTTTGTGAAGAAGAGTGGAACGGACCGACTTTGTGTTGACTACCGTCCATTGAACAAGAAGACTATCAAGAACAAATACCCACTTCCCAACATCAACAAGCTGTTCGAACAACTCAAAGGTTCCCAAGTATTCTCCAAGCTTGATCTCCGTATGGGTTATCACCAGATTCGAATCCGTGAACAAGCTATAGTTCACGGATTTGGCTTTCAGGACAAGCTATAGTTCATATGAATACACTGTCATGTCTTTTGGCCTCGTCAACGCTCCTCCGACTTTCTCTCGCATGATGAACTTCATCTTCAACGCCTACACCAATGACTTCGTTTTGGTCTATCTCGACGACATTCTGGTCTTTTCGAAGAACAAGGAAGATCATGCCAAGCACTTGTGTTTGGTGCTCGATAAGCTCAGGGAACACCAGTTCTACGCCAAGTTCTCAAAGTGCAAATTTTGGCTCGATGAGGTTCTTTATCTTGGGCATATCATCTCTGCCAAGGGCATTGCAGTGAATCCTGAAAAGGTGTCTGCAATTGTGAATTGGGAACCACCTCAGAACGTGAAGCAACTCCGTAGCTTCCTCGGTCTCGCAAGCTACCGTCGAAGGTTCGTTGAGAACTTTTCAAAGATCACGAAGCCTCTCTCAAATCTTCTCCAGAAGCACATCAAGTACGTTTGGTCTCCGGAGTGTGACATTGCTTTCAACACTTTGGAAGAGAAATTGGTCACTGCTCCAGTTCTGACTCCTCCTGATGAATCCAAACCGTTCGAGGTCTTCTGCGATGCCTCTCTCCAAGGTCTTGGTGCAGTGTTGATGCAAGAGAAGAAAGTTGTGGCTTATACATCTTGCCACTTGAAGCCCAATAAGAAGAACTACCCCACTCATGACCTCGAGTTGGCGGCAGTTGTGCATGCTCTTTTGACTTGGAGACATCTCTTATTGGGAAGAAAAGTGGACATCTTCACTGACCACAAGAGTCTCAAGTACATCTTCACTCAGCCTAATCTCAACCTCAAGCAGACTCGATGGGTCGAAATGATTCAAGAGTATAATCCGAGTATCGAGTATACTCCAGGCAAGGCCAATGTGATTGCTGAAGCTTTGAGCAGGAAGGCTTACTGCAACAGTCTTATTCTCAAGCCTTATCAACCCGAGCTTTGTGAAGCTTTCCGCAAACTCAATGTTCAAGTTGTTCCTCAAGATTTCCTCGCCAACCTTCAAGTCTCTCCTACCTTGGAAGACCAGATTCGCGAGGCTCAACTTCTTGATGCTATGGTGAAGAAGGTGAAGATTGGGATTGCCAAGGGCCAACCCAAGTACAAGTGTTACTGCCTTGATGACAAGGATACTCTCTTCTTTGAGGATCGTATTGTTGTGCCCAAGGGTGATCTTCCTAAGGTTATCATGAATGAGGCTCACAATTCACTCCTCTCCATCCACCCTGGGAGCACGAAGATGTATCAGGACCTCAAGCAGGCTTATTGGTGGACTCGAATGAAGCGCGAGATTACTCAGTTCGTGAATGAGTGTGATGTCTGCAGAAGAGTGAAGGCAGAACACCAAAGGCCAGCTGGTCTCCTCCAACCTCTTGCCATTCCAGAATGGAAGTTTGACCACATTGAGATGGACTTCATGACTGGGTTTCCAAAGTCCAAGCATGGCAATGATGCTATATTCATTGTCATCGACAAACTCACTAAAGTGGCTCACTTACTGCCTATCAAAGAGTCAATCACTGCAGCTCAATTGGCGGAGCTCTATACCTCTCGGATTGTCTCTCTGCACGGTATTCCATAGGTGATCTCGTCAGACTGTGGCAGCACCTTTACCTCCAAGTTTTGGGATTCTTTTCAGAAGGCCATGGGCACCAACATCCGCTTCAGCACAACTTTCCATCCTCAAACTAGCGGTCAAGTCGAGCGTGTCAATCACATTCTTGAAGATATGCTTAGGGCTTGTGTGATCTCCTTCGGCATGAAGTGGGAGGATTGTCTTCCATATGCTGAATTCTCCTACAACAACAGTTTTTAGGCAAGTTCGGGCAAGGCCCCATTCAAAATTCTGTATGGCAGGAAGTGCCGTACCCCTCTCAATTGGTCTGAAACCGGTGAACGTCAACTTCTGGGAAATGACTTAATCACGGAGGCAGAGGAAATGTGCAAAGTCATTCGAGATAACCTCAAAGCAGCACAATCGCGCCAGAAGAGCTACTATGATAGTAAGCACCGTGATTTGGCTTTCGAGATCAGATATCATGTTTACCTCCGCGTCCCTCCAATGAAAGGTACTCGTCGCTTTGGTATCAAAGGGAAGCTTGCCCCTAGATACGTGGGACCTTTGAAGATCGTCAGCAAGAGAGGCGATCTCGCCTATCAACTCGAGCTTCCTTCAAACTTTGCAAATGTGCATGACGTGTTCCATCTCTCTTAGCTCCACAAGTGCTTCAAGACTCCTGACCGCACCGTCAACTTCAAAGACATTGATCTCCAAGAAGATCTCCCTTATCGTGAGCACCCCGTTGCTATTCTTGAAGAGACTGAACGCAAGACTCGCAATAAGTCAATCAAATTCCTCAAAGTCAAGTGGTCACACCATTCCGACCATGAAGCCACCTGGGAATGCGAGGATCACCTCTGTTCTGAGCACCCGACGTTCTTCCAGTCCTAGATCTCGGGACGAGATCCTTTCATAGTGGTGGAGTGTTGTAACACCCCGGATATGATTTACCTAATATGTAATCCAACTCTTGCCATTTCCGGCGTTTAATTATGTTATTTTCTCGGGTTCGGGTTTTTGTCTCCGTGTGTTGTTGTTGTTGTCATGCATCTCATATCATGTCATCATGTGCATTGCATTTGCATACGTGTTCGTCTCATGCATCCGAGCATTTTCCCCGTTGTCCGTTTTGCATTCCGGCGCTCCGTTCTCCTCCGGTGGTCATTTCTACCTTCTTTTCGTGTGTGGGGGTTAAACATTTCCGGATTGGACCGAGACTTTCCAAGCGGCCTTGGTTTACTACCGGTAGACCGCCTGTCAAGTTTCGTACCATTTGGATTTCGTTTGATGCTCCAACGGTTAACCGAGGGACCGAGAAGGCCTCATGTGTGTTGCAGCCCAACACCCCTCCATTTTGGCCCAAAACCCACCAAAACCCTCTCCATCATCTAGAGCGTTCGATCATGATCGCGTGGCCGAAAACCGCACCTCATTTGGACTCTCCTAGCTCCTCCTATGCCTATAAATAGCCCCTCCTCCGAAATCCCACATCTCCTCTTCCAAAACCTAGCCTTCTTCCACCCCGCGCCGCCGGACACGTCCACCGCCACCGCGCCAGCCAATCGTCTCTCGCCACGTGTCCCGGGCGGGCGCCCACATCGCCGCCGACCGTGCCGGCCTGCTCGAGCCCGCGGGAGGCCCCTGCGGCCCATCAAGGCGCCGCCCGCGCCTCCTCTCCCCCGAGCCGCAGCGCCCGGCCCCGCCGCCTTCCTTCTCCAGCTCCGGCGGCCGGAGCACCGCGCCTCCTCGCCGGCGGCCGCCGCTCCGCCACGCCGCCCCACCTCGCCGCCTGCGCCACCGCGTCGCCTCGTCGCCGGGAGCAACTCCGGCGAGCTCCGCCGACCTCCTCCACCGCCTCGGCTCCCTCCCCTTCCTCCAGCGAGCGGCAAGTCCGGCGACATCCCCGGCCGCTACAGGAATCTCGGCGATCCTCGGTTTCCGCACCTCAGATCTGGATCTGGAAACCCTAGGGGTTGACCTCTTTTTTCCCCTAAGTCCCAGATTATTTTGCATACTTTGACCTGCTATATCTCCGCATCCGTAGATCCGTTTTGGACATATAGCATATCAAAATGTTCGCCTCAGAGAGTACATCATTTCATCTCATTGCATCATTTTCATTTGAGTTCATCTTGATGCCCGAAATGCTGTTGGAAGAGTGCTATTTGAGTTAATTGTCAGATCTGCTGCTCCAAATAGCTATTTGTCATTCTTGCCATGATTATTGTGTTCATGATATGCCCCTGAGCTCTACATGTGTTTTGTCATATGCTTTGCCATCTTTCCAGAGGTGCAATCCATGTATTTTTTTGATGTGTGTGGTGACTAGCACAAGCTTGCAAAGTGGTGCATTCGTTAATGCTGATTTCAGGGACTTAGCAATTCCACTAAGTCCTTGATCTGTTTTTATCAATATGCCATATGTTCATGTTGTTTCCTAGTGATCCGTGTCTCTTTTGAGGATGATCAGGAAGGATGTTTTGTTAATCTTGTAGTGCTCTATCCATCCATGTCTTTGTTTGCAATTTTGGAGCACCTTAGCTTGAGTCAATCAAGCTCTACTTTTGCTATTTCGTGAATCTGGGCAGATTGTCTACTTGTTAGCGATTTTGCCGAGGATGTTGTAGTTGATCCGTTCATGCTATGTTGTTGTTCTTGCCATGTCTAGCTTGTATAATGTGTATTATTGATGGGTGTATGCTTAGATTGTCCTGCCATGCTCTTTACTGAGTGCATCGAGCTTGCAAACATGCCTACTTGATATCTGATTTGCATGCTCCAGTTTTTCTCTAAGTCTCTGAGCTGTTTATGTTTTTGCCATGTTCACATGCTTATAATTGTATTTTCTGATCCCTTTTGGCTCAAGGTCACTAAGGGACTTTTGTTAAGCTCTTTGAGTAGCTACATGCCATGCTTTGCTTTGCCATGTTAAGTCCCTGTAGCTTCTAGTTTTCATGCTCCAAAGTGTGCTACCTGATCTGACATTCCAGACAAGTGTTAATTTCAATAAGTCTGAAACATGTTAATGGATGAATTTTTGCCATGCTTGTTTGAACCTGTTAATGGATGAATTGGCCGTAGTTCAGTGTTCATATTTTGTTAAGCATTATGAATGGATACCTGGCATGTATTTTGTTGCCATGTTTGGGTGCTGTAGAATGCTTAACTTGTTGCATTTAGATGGCTACTTGCTGTATATCGCAGACCAGTGCCATATTTGAATTGGTTGCCATTTCCAAACCGTGTCTCCGATTCCGGTGTTCTTTATATTGATTTCAACCGAAATCACCTCACCTTTCCAGTGTCACACTTGGATTTCCATGTTGAGGCCAGGTTCATTCATTCCTTGTCAAATCTTGCATATGCATCACATATCGCATCCCGCATAGCATACCATGTTTGCATCATGTTGTTTGAGCTTTGCACATGGTTGATTGTGTCCTTTTTGCTTGTTTGTCTTGTTTGGGTAGATCCGGGAGACGAGTTCACTAACAAGGAGCCCGTTGAGTTTGCTTTCGAGGATCCAGTCAACTTTGACAACTTTGCAGGCAAGATGATCATACCCTCGAAATCACTTCTATCTTTGCTTTGCTAGATGCTCGCTCTTTTGCTATGCCTATGCTGCGATGCCTACCACTTGCTTATCATGCCTCCCAAATTGCCATGTCAAACCTCTAACCCACCAGCTCCTAGCAAACCGTTGATTGGCTATGTTACCACTTTGCTCAGCCCCTCTTATAGTGTTGCTAGTTGAAGGTGAAGATTGGAGACCGTTCCTTGTTGGGACATTATTTTCTTGTTGGGATGTCATTATATTGCCTTGTTATCTTAATGCATCTATATACTTGGTAAAGGGTGGAAGGATGGGCCTTTTGCCTAGTGTTTTGTTCCACTCTTGCCGCCCTAGTTTCCGTCATATCGGTGTTATGTTCCCGGATTTTGCGTTCCTTACGCGTGATAATGGGAACCCCTTGACAGTTCGCCTTGAATAAAGCTTTTCCAGCAATGCCCAACCTTGGTTTTACCATTTGCCACCTAGCCTCTTTTTCCCTTGGGTTTCCGGAGCCCAAGGGTCATCTTATTTAAACCCCCCCGGGACAGTGCTCCTTTGAGTGTTGGTCCACCTCGTCAGCCGCCGGTGGCCACCAGGGGCAACTCTGGGCTGGCCTACCGGAAGTTTGGACAATCTGAGTGTGCCCTGAGAACGAGATATGTGCAGCTCCTATCGGGATTTGTCGGCACATTCGGGCGGTGTTGCTGGATTTGTTTTAACTTGTCGAAGTGTCTTGTAGAACCGGAATACCGAGTCTGATCGGAATGTCTCGGGAGAAGGTATATCCTTCGTTGACCGTGAGAGCTTGTCATGGGCTAAGTTGGGACTCCCCTGCAGGGATTTGAACTTTCAAAAGCCGTGCCCGCGGTTATGGGCAGATGGGAATTTGTTAATGTCCGGTTGTAGATAACTTGAACCTTAACTTAATTAAAATGAATCAACTGTGTGAGTTACCGTGATGGTCTCTTCTCGGCGGGGTCCGAGAAGTGAACACGGTGTTGGAGTAATGCTTGCCGCATGTTGTTCTCTAGTTATTCGTTTGTGCTTTGCCTTCTCTTCTCGCTCTCTTTTGCGAATAGGTTAGCCACCATATATGCTAGTCGCTTGCTGCAGCTCCACATATTTACCTTGCCTTACCTATAAGCTTAAATAGTCTTGATCGCGAGGGTGTGAGATTGCTGAGTCCCTGTGGCTCACAGATTACTTCCAAACCAGATACAGGGCCAGACGACTCTGTTCCAGATGACACACTTGAGCTCAAGTGGGAGTTCGACGAGGACTCACGCCGTTACTATGTGTCTTTCCCTGATGATCAGTAGTGGTGCCCAGTTGGGGCGATCGGGACCGTGTCGCATGTTGGGTTGATCTTTTATTTTGGCACCGTAGTCGGGCCATGAGTGATTGGATGATGTAATGCTATTTATGTACTTTGTTTGACGTGGCGAGTGTAAGCCAACTATGTACCTTCCCCTTTTATTATCTATTTACATGGGATGTTGTGAAGATTGCCTTACTTGCGACATTGCTTTCAATGCGGTTATGCCTCTAAGTCGTGCTTCGACATGTAGGAGATATAGCCGCATCGAGGGCGTTACAAGTTGGTAATCAGAGCCTTCCCCGACCTTAGGAGACCCCACTGCTTGATCGTGTTTAGCAGCCGTTGTTGAGTCTAGAAAAATGTTTTGAGTCATTTAGGAATTATATATCGGAGAGTTTAGGAATTCTTTTTACTCCCCAGTCCTTTCATCGCTCTGGTAAGGCATCCTGACATAGAGTTTTCACTCTTCTCTTCTCAAATTTCACTAAAACATTTTTAGGATCACGCGGGTATCTTGGAATCGTTCCGATGGATTTGTGACGAGAACATTGTTCTTGGTGCCTCCTGTCATTTAGGGGTTGTGGCAGTGTCCCAGGGAGTTGAGCTTCGAGGTGTTGTTGTCACAATTTTATCTTTGCAGTTCTGGAATACCTGAGTTTAGTACGCCAACATCGAAAATCTCTTTTATGCAGTTGTTGGTGAGATAACCTCGACGCCACCCAGTACTGGGGCGGGAGTTCGGGAGTATTGCCATAACTTGTATAACGGATGCTTTTCGAAGGTTGAGGTAGATGGTTTCAGAAGTTTTTCTCGGTTATGTGTTGAAGGATGGATACAACTGGATGTAGGATTTGCTAGATTTGGGTGAGATATTATGCTTCCCCTGTATCCCCAACACCTGATTGCATAACTGGAAAGGTTCGGGAGTTTCATAGGTGGGAATTCTTGTAGCTCTAGTTCTTCTTCCACGGATATTTGGTTTGAGATTGGGATTTCTTACCGAGTATTCGTTCTTGATCCGTACCTTGTTGATTTATTCCTCTACCTAAATTCTATGTGGCTTCTCAATTTATGGATATGTGACCATTTCAAGTGGAATGCATTCGTTCTTATGTTCGGATGTGAAGACTATATGTTGCAATTTCATCCCGCTTAATTCAACTTCAATTTTATCTATCAATGTGCTAACGGATGTCACCCTCTTCAGGATGGCTCCCGCTAAGAGCAGCAATCAGAATCAGAATCAGGATCCGCCACCACCTCCCCCTCCTCCGGAGGCATGGCAAGCTGTGATGGCCGCTACCAATGCAAACACACAGTTGATCATGCAAATTCTTCAAGAGCACAACCAAGCGAACCAAGGCAACCAAGGCAACAATCAGAATCACTTTGCTACACTCAACCAGTTCCTTGCTAACCAGCCAAAGACCTTTAGAAATTGTGTTGAGGCAACTGATGCTGACGATTGGCTCGTGGACTTATGCAAGCATTTCGAGTGCAGTAACGTCAGGCCTGAGGACTTTGTCAAGTTCGCTTCCTTCCAACTCAAAGACCAAGCTGTAGAATGGTTCCAGCAGTACAAGGATTCCAGAGGTGGCCGTGTGATTACCTGGGATGAATTCCGTCAAGACTTCAAAGCTCATCATATTCCTCAGAGCGTGGTTGAAAGCAAGCGTGAGGAATTCCGCAACCTGAAGCAAGGCTCTTTATCTGTCTATGACTACAACAAGTTGTTTCAGAAGCTCGCCCTCTTTGCTAAGCAGGACGTCCCTGACGAGAAGAGCATGATATACCAGTTCAGGGGTGGTCTTAGAGAAGAAATCCAGCTAGCTCTTGTTCTCTTTGAGCCCTTGAGGTATGATGAGTTCTACAACATGGCATTGAAGCAAGAGGCTGCTCAACTGAAGTGTGATGCCTCCAAGAAGCGAGTCAGAGATGCTACTCCTTCTTCCTCTACTCAAGTGGCCAAGCAAAAGAAGTATTGGCTTCCTCCTCCTCCGTTCTGTCAGCCGTATCATAAGAGCAAAGGTGGCAGTGGATCTTCCCACCCACCCAACCCTGGCTTTCAGAACAAGACTTCGTCTCAAGCTCCAAGATCGAGTGCTCCGTATCACCGTCCGCTTTCAGAGGTCACGTGCAACAAGTGCCAACAGAAGGGTCACTATGCCAACAAATGCTTCAATCAGAGGCGTCTCCCTCCTCCTCCTCCTGTGAGAACGACAAGTACAGCTGTGTTCAAGCATAACCCCAAGCACGCCAAGGTCAACTTGCTGAATGCAGCTCAGGCAGAGTACTCGTCAGATGTCATCATGGGTAACCTTCCTGTTAACGATATTCCAGCTAAAGTTCTTTTTGACACTGGTGCATCACATTGTTTCATCTCGAGACCGTTTTCATCTAGGCATGGGTTGGCCTTGCAAATTTTGCCTAGACCGGTACCAGTTGTCTCTCCCGGTAGGCGCATGTATGCTAACTCCATTGGTCCGGATGTTACTATCACTTTGGGTGACTACAAATTTCTATCTTCTCCTTCGGTTCTTGGTGACTTGGATATTGATCTTATTCTTGGAATGGACTGGCTTTCTAAGCACAAGGCTCAGCTTGATTGTGCAGCCAGGCAGATTCAATTGACTCATTCGTCTGAGGATGTAATTGTCGTTGCCGCTCGGGATAATACCATCCGTCTGTTTTCTCTCAATGAGAAGGGTGAACTCGATGCCATCTCGCAAATTCCAGTTGTTTGCGAATATCAAGACGTCTTTCCAAAAGAGCTTCCAGGAATGCATCCGCACCGGCCAGTTGAATTCGTCATCGATCTTGAGCCTAGCACGGAACCTGTTTGCAAGCGTCCTTACAAGGTCGGACCTGAAGAGTTGAAGGAGCTGAAGAAGCAACTCAATATTCAAGAGCGAATGGGCCTCATCCGACCTAGTTCCTCTCCGTGGGGTTGTGGAGTTCTCTTTGTGAAGAAGAAGGATGGAACGGACCGACTTTGTGTTGACTACCGTCCATTTAACCGGTCTGAAACCGGTGAACGTCAACTTCTGGGAAATGACTTAATCACAGAGGCAGAGGAAATGTGCAAAGTCATTCGAGATAACCTCAAAGCAGCGCAATCGCGCTAGAAGAGCTACTATGATAGTAAGCACCGTGATTTGGCTTTCGAGATCGGAGATCATGTTTACCACCGCGTCTCTCCAATGAAAGGTACTCGTCGCTTCGGTATCAAAGGGAAGCTTGCCCCTAGATACGTGGGACCTTTGAAGATCATCAGCAAGAGAGGCGATCTCGCCTATCAACTCGAGCTTCCTTCAAACTTTGCAAATGTGCATGACGTGTTCCATGTCTCTCAGCTCCACAAGTGCTTCAAGACTCCTGACCGCACCGTCAACTTCAAAGACATTGAGCTCCAAGAAGATCTCTCTTATCGTGAGCACCCCGTTGCTATTCTTGAAGAGACTGAACACAAGACTCACAATAAGTCAATCAAATTCCTCAAAGTCAAGTGGTCACACCATTCCGACCGTGAAGTCACCTGGGAACGCGAGGATCACCTCCGTTCTGAGTACCCAACGTTCTTCCAGTCCTAGATCTCGGGACGAGATCCTTTCATAGTGGTGGAGTGTTGTAACACCCCGGATATGATTTACCTAATATGTAATCCAACTCTTGCCATTTCCCGCGTTAAGTTATGTTATTTTCTCGGGTTCGGGTTTTTGTCTCCATGTGTTGTTGTTGTTGTCATGCATCTCATATCATGTCATCATGTGCATTGCATTTGCATACGTGTTCGTCTCATGCATCCGAGCATTTCCCCCGTTGTCTGTTTTGCATTCCGGCGCTCCGTTCTCCTCCGGTGGTCATTTCTACCTTCTTTTTGTGTGTGGGGGTTAAACATTTCCGGATTGGACCGAGACTTGCCAAGCGGCCTTGGTTTACTATGGGTAGACCGCCTGTCAAGTTTCGTACCATTTGGATTTCGTTTGATGCTCCAACGGTTAACCGAGGGACCGAGAAGGCCTCGTGTGTGTTGCAGCCCAACACCCCTCCATTTTGGCCCAAAACTCACCAAAACCCTCTCCATCATCTAGAGCGTTCGATCACAATCGCGTGGCCGAAAACCGCACCTCATTTGGACTCTCCTAGCTCCTCCTATGCCTATAAATAGCCTCTCCTCCGAAATCCCGGATCTCCTCTTCCAAAACCTAGTCTTCTTCCACCCCGTGCCGCCGGACACGTCCGGTCCGGCCGGACACGTCCACCGCCACCGCGCCAGTCAATCGTCTCTCGCCACGTGTCCCGGGCGGGCGCCCACATCGCCGCCGACCGCGCCGGCCCGCCCGAGCCCGCGGGAGGCCCCCGCGGCCCATCCAGGCGCCGCCCGCACCTCCTCTCCCTGAGCCGCAGCGCCC
>NC_041384.1:402162818-402172542 GCF_002162155.2 Triticum dicoccoides | reverse complement strand
CTCCGCCACGCCGCCCCACCTCGCCGCCTGCGCCACCGCGTCGCCTCGTCGCCGGGAGCAACTCCGGCGAGCTCCGCCGACCTCCTCCACCGCCTCGGCTCCCTCCCCTTCCTCCGTCGAGCGGCAAGTCCGGTGACATCCCCGGCCGCTAAAGGGATCTCGGCGATCCTCGGTTTCCCCGCCTCAGATCTGGATCTGGAAGCCCTAGGGGTTTTCCTCTTTTTTCCCCTAAGTCCCAGATTATTTTGCATACTTTGACCTGCTATATCTCCGCATCCATAGATCCGTTTTGGACATATAGCATATCAAAATGTTCGCCTCAGAGAGTACATCATTTCATCTCATTGCATCATTTTCATTTGAGTTCATCTTGATGCCCGAAATGCTGTTGGAAGAGTGCTATTTGATTTAATTGTCAGATATGCTGCTCCAAATAGCTATTTGTCATTTTTGCCATGATTATTGTGTGCATGATATGCCCATGAGCTCTACATGTGTTTTGTCATATGCTTTGCCATCTTTCCAGAGGTGCAATCCATGTATTTTTGTGGTGTGTGTGGTGACTAGCACAAGCTTGCAAAGTGGTGCATTCGTTAATGCTGATTTCAGGGACTTAGCAATTCCACCAAGTCCTTGATCTGATTTTATCAATATGCCATATGTTCATGTTGTTTCCTAGTGATCCGTGCCTCTTTTGAGGATGATCAGTAAGGATGTTTTGTTAATCTTGTAGTGCTCTATCCATCCATGTCTTTGTTTGTAATTTTGGAGCACCTTAGCTTGAGTCAATCAAGCTCTACTTTTGCTATTTTGTGAATTTGGGCAGATTGTCTACTTGTTAGCGATTTTGCCGAGGATGTCGTAGTTGATCCGTTCATGCTATGTTGTTGTTCTTGCCATGGCTAGCTTGTATAATGTGTATTCTTGATGGGTGTATGCTTAGATTGTCATGCCATGCTCTGTAGTGAGTGCATTGAGCTCGCAAACATGCCTACTTGATATCTGATTTGCATGCTCTAGTTTTTCTCAAAGTCTGTGAGCTGTTTATGTTTTTGCCATGTTCACATGCTTGCAATTGTATTTTCTGATCCCTTTTGGCTCAAGGTCACTAAGGGACTTTCGTTAAGATCTTTGAGTAGCTACATGCCATGCTTTGCTTTTCCATGTTAAGTCCCTGTAGCTTCTAGTTTTCATGCTCCGAAGTGTGCTACCTGATCTGACATTCGAGACAAGTGTTAATTTCACTAAGTCTGAAACCTGTTTACCAATTGCATTTTCGCCATGCTTGTTTGAACCTGTTAATGGATGAATTGGCCATAGCTCAGTGTTCATATTTTGTTAAGCATTATGAATGGATCCCTTTCATGTATTTTTTTGCCATGTTTGGGTGCTGTAGAATGCTTAACTTGTTGCATTTAGATGGCTACTTGCTGTATATCGCAGAC
The DNA here is from genome assembly GCF_002162155.2 of Triticum dicoccoides. Taxonomy (NCBI): domain Eukaryota; kingdom Viridiplantae; phylum Streptophyta; class Magnoliopsida; order Poales; family Poaceae; genus Triticum; species Triticum dicoccoides. The sequence goes on along the minus strand of NC_041384.1, from coordinate 402,171,097 downwards.
CGGTGCCATATTTGAATTGCTTGCCATTTCCAAACCGTGTCTCCGATTCCGGTGTTCTTTATATCGATTTCAACCAAAATCACCTCACCTTTCCAGTGGCACACTTGGATTTCCATGTTGAGGCCAGGTTCATTCATTACTTGTCAAATCTTGCATATGCATCACATATCGCATCCCGCATAGCATACCATGTTTGCATCATGTTGTTTGAGCTTTGCACATGGTTGATTGTGTCCTTTTTGCTTGTTTGTCTTGTTTGGGTAGAGCCGAGAGACGAGTTCGCTAACGAGGAGCCCGTTGAGTTTGCTTTCGAGGATCCAGTCAACTCTGACAACTCTACAGGCAAGATGATCATACCCTCGAAATCACTTCTATCTTTGCTTTGCTAGATGCTCGCTCTTTTGCTATGCCTATGCTACGATGCCTACCACATGCTTATCATGCCTCCCAAATTGCCATGTCAAACCTCTAACCCACCATGTCCTAGCAAACCGTTGATTGGCTATGTTACCACTTTGCTCAGCCCCTCTTATAGCGTTGCTAGTTGCAGGTGAAGATTGGAGACCGTTCCTTGTTGGAACATTATTTTCTTGTTGGGATATCATTATATTGCCTTGTTATCTTAATGCATCTATATACTTTGTAAAGGGTGGAAGGCTCGGCCTTTTGCCTAGTGTTTTGTTCCACTCTTGCCGCCCTAGTTTCCGTCATATCGGTGTTATGTTCCCGGATTTTGCGTTCCTTACGCGGTTGGGTGATAATGGGAACCCCTTGACAGTTCGCCTTGAATAAAGCTTTTCCAGCAATGCCCAACCTTGGTTTTACCATTTTCCACCTAGCCTCTTTTTCCCTTGGGTTTTCGGAGCCCAAGGGTCATCTTATTTAACCCCCCCGGGCCAGTGCTCCTCTGAGTGTTGGTCCACCTCGTCAGCTGCCGGTGGCCACCAGGGGCAACTCTGGGCTGGCCTACCAGAAGTTTGGACAATCTGAGTGTGCCATGAGAATGACATATGTGCAGCTCCTATCGGGATTTGTCGGCACATTCGGGCGCTGTTGCTGGATTTGTTTTAACTTGTTGAGTTGTCTTGTAGAACCGGGATACCGAGTCTGATCGGAATGTCTTGGGAGAAGGTATATCCTTCGTTGACCATGAGAGCTTGTCATGGGCTAAGTTGGGACTCCCCTGCAGGGATTTGAACTTTCGAAAGCCGTGCCCGTGGTTATGGGCAGATGGGAATTTGTTAATGTCCGGTTGTAAATAACTTGAACCTTAACTTAATTAAAATGAATCAACTGTGTGAGTTACCGTGATGGTCTCTTCTCGACGGAGTCCGGGAAGTGAACATGGTGTTGGAGTAATGATTGCCGCAGGTTGTTCTCTAGTTATTCGTTCGCGCTTTGCCTTCTCTTCTCGCTCTCTTTTGCGAACATGTTAGCCACCATATATGTTAGTCGCTTGCTGCAGCTCCACATATTTACCTTGCCTTACCTATAAGCTTAAATAGTCTTGATCGCGAGGGTGCGAGATTGCTGAGTCCCTGTGGCTCACATATTACTTCCAAACCAGATGCAGGGTCAGACGACTCCGTTCCATATGACGCGCTTGAGCTCAAGTGGGAGTTCGACGAGGACTTACGCTGTTACTATGTGTCTTTCCCTGATGATCAGTAGTGGTGCCCAGTTGGGGCGATCGAGACCGTGTCGCATGTTGGGTTGATCTTTTATTTTGGCACCGTAGTCGGGCCATGAGTGATTGGATGATGTAATGCTATTTATGTACTTTTTTTGACGTGGCAAGTGTAAGCCAACTATGTACGTTCCCCTTTTATTATCTATTTACATGGGATGTTGTGAAGATTGCCTTACTTGCGACATTGCTTTCAATGCGGTTATGCCTCTAAGTCGTGCTTCGACACGTAGGAGATATAGCCGCATCGAGCGCGTTACAATTTAGCTGACCAATTAAATGACTTTGTTTTAATAATATCAGATTCGTATTTGAACAACTAAGCTTGTTTAGCTTGATGGGTGGAGCAATGCTATTATGACACGAAGCATGTATTCTGATCTTATAGTGATCATAAAAGGGGGAAACTCTAAGCATATTTTTTTAGCAAAAGAGGGTTTCCCCTCCGATTTCTATTAAAGAAACCACCACAGAACCAACATGATCAATTAAACCGTATTATGACTGTGCCTTGGCAGATTTGAAGCTGCAAACCGGAGAAATGATATTTAGCAGCCATTGTTTGCTTCGAACTAAGAACTAAATTCTAAGAGCTAAAAAGAAAGGAGAGTAACCAAGTTAAGATCTATTTTCTGGTTAAGATCAAAAGGTTGAGGAGATATGAAGTACCACCTCTCTTGCGGCACTGTGTAGGCATCGGGGGTGCGATGGCTGTCGATGGCGTTGAAGCAGATTTGCGATGGTAGACGGGTGCATCGGGGGATAAGTCCCGTTGCGGTGGAAGAGAATGTCGTGTGAGAGGCCTTGGCAAAGAGGACGACGACGGCGATGAAGCGAGAGGACGTGATGCAAGGCTCTTGGTCCGTCGCCGTGGATGAGAAACGTCCATCTCTAGCAGTGGACGAGCGGTCTTGGTAGGCGCTCCGACATGGTGGAGGATGACGGCGATGGATGGGGTGGAGGACGGCGACAATGGATGGGGTGGCGGACGGAGGCTGGTGTGGGGATGGTGTTCTAGCGCGGACGGTGTATGAATGGGAAAATGGAGGGAGTGGTATGGGGAACCATGTTTTTGGGACGCGCCTGTCTGAAATATGGGAAAGTTACGAACTTAGCCCCCGTTTAAAATTTGTACGTCTCGTCGGTTGGGGATACGACGGTAATCTTGCATCTCGCCAATATTTGCCCAGAGCGATTTCGGACGAGGAGAGGGTGGTTGGCGCCCATGGTTGGCACCCACGGTGTATGAATGGGGCTGACAGGTAGGGCGGTTGTGTCACGTCTGAGTGAAGTTACAAACCTGCCCCTATTGAAAATATTTGCCTACATCGATTTCGGCTGAGTCGAGTTTGTTTTGCCGTCCACCATGTATGAATGGGGAAATAGAGGGAGAAACATAGGTCTTTCAGATGAGCTTGAATCAAATGTGTTTTGCCGCCCATGTTTGACACCCACCATGTCGGAATGGGCTCAGAGGCGGTTGTGTCACGTCTAATTGAATTTACTAACCTAACCCTATTTAGAGCAGTGGAAATCAGGCCGATGGATTGTCCGTGTAATGGGTAGACAGTAATTTCCATCTCCCAGACACTTGGCTTTGAGCAGCCAACGTGGGAGTGGACATTTTGCCGCTTCTTTCGAATTTTGGGACAATAAGCATCCATGTTTACCCTGGCAACTAAATTCGAATCCATTTTGTATTCCTATACAAATCTTTATAAATCATTCTATGTGTTTTCATATATCTTCAAAAGGACGACAAAGATGTATTCCACTGTCATATCTGAATATGGTTTACAAATGCCGATACTCAAATTCAGAAGCTAGAATCCAGTTTAAGGTGAATTCGAATATTTGGAACACTTCATGTCCAACTCAAATGTCACACGCAGCATAATGTGTACTCCCATTTAGACATGTACACAAGCGATGTATCAAGATTCAAATACCGAGTCAATCAACCAAGAATGTACAGAACTAACAGACATATAAACACTTATAGAGTATATGGATCAATAATATCAACTAACATACATAAGCCAGGCCGCTGTACTTTTTTTGCTACAACAACATCCTTTTTAGCCAAGATACTACAACATCTTGGCCATTTCCGATGCATGCCACTTATGGTCCATCTATACTACTATTATTGCTGAATGCACATTCAGCCCGATTGGCATATTTGTAGGTCTGGCACAACAATCAAAATGAAACGTCTACGAGTCTTATCAATTAATACAAACTTGTGCTCAAATAAAATTAAAAACCAAAAAACAAAAAAAATTATTACATGATCTCTAAAACAAATGGTTTGATTGATTACATGAACAAACAACAGAAAGGTTATTCAACGATGGAAAGAACATTTCACCTATGATTTACCAAATGGGAATTTAATTTCCTTTTTTCCTTCAGGACCTTAACAATGTGGTCAGTCTCAGCTTGCTTTGTTTTGAAATCCACCAAATATTTAATGGTTGTCTTGGGTACTGCTTGTGATTGTGTTGTTTTCTTCCTCAACATGTTAACTTCATCTCTAAGTGCAGAAGCAGAATCTCTTTCTACCACTAGTTTAGCCTCTAGAGCATCAGCAGTTGGCAATTCATAATGCACGATTGGGCCGGTGCCACTGCTGTGGGATGATACAACGTCCATGGGGACCTCGCTCTTTGATCTTGGGCTAACCTGTTTTGCCACTAAAGTTCCGATTGGATTCAGAAAAGTTGAAGTTAGCAAAACATCTCAACTGGGAGTTATAAAAGCAAACCAGTTAAACAAACAAGGAATTAAAGAGTTTCAATTGGATGCTGAAAAGTAGTTATTAACATAATTGTAACCCATTGTTGCAGCAGCAAAGCAGTGAAACAAACAAGTAGCTATTTAAGTTCAGGCAAACGGGTAATTCTTAATAGTAAGTATCAAACACATAGATAGGCGCAGTCTATAATAGGATTAACAGGCTGTGGCATTATGTAATCAGTAGCAAACTAAATTAAGCCAAGCAACATAATTGAACAATTTTGCAATAAGTGACTAACTAAAATTCTGAGAAGCAGGTAACTGAACTTACGCTAGTTCTTTGTACAGGCACACTGCAACTTCTTTTTCGCTTACAAGGTTGTACGAAGGAGTCCATGGCATCAATTGCTTGGATACACAGTCCCAATAGTTCTTTCTTCCCACATTGCATTGGTAAGTCGAATGGTTAATCTGGTAAGATGGTGCGTCCTTGATATTTTATATGAGGACATGTAGTCAGACTAGTTGTAGCCACACACATCACACTGGCTTTTACTGTATATTTCATGCGATTACTTTTGGCATATCGAGATCTAAGCAATCTACAATAGGATGAAAAGACTGGCATCCTTCACATTATTGGCGAACTCGGTTAATAGAAACAAGCAATTCAACCATTTTGTGGTTAAATCAAAAGCGCCAATGGAATATTTTTCACTACCCCAACCATACACGCAAAAAGGGGCGATGCCACCATAGGGGCTGGTATGGGCGGCCGCCTCGGGTGGCTGGAGAGTGTGCACCTAGATTGAGTCATCTAGGTTGGCCCATGCTAGTTTTGTTCGTCCCAATGCACGAGCAGGCAATGTAAAAAATGAAGAAAAATGTTTCAATTTGGATGGGCCAATAACATGAGTGCAAGGCAAGCCCTATAGCAGGCTCGTGGCCCAAACGAGCGCCTCCCATATCAATCGACAGCAGGAAAAATCAATTCATTCGCTCCAGCCTCCAGTCTGGTTCGCTCCTAACCTAGCCGCCGCCGCTGGACAGACCAACACAACACTTCCTCGCGCCCTCGTTGGAGGGCGGTCGTTAGTCTTCAAGCAAACGGAAGGACAAGAAGATGAAGATCCAACCCTGGGTGTAGCCTACGTGGGAGGCAGCGGCGGCATCACGGGCATGGCATCGAGCTTGCGCAAACGGACATTCGCAGCTTGCAAGAGTAGCATGCACAACGAGCAGGTACATCACATCCCTAATTATATCTAATTCAACTCTTCAATTTCTGGCCAATAGTTAAACCTGATGGTGTTGTAAAACTGTTTCTATGTAGGGAATCTATGAGAAAATGAAACCAATTTCTACTTATTTTATAACTCCCCTAATCAATACTGAACTGACTGAATCTGATGTATCTAATCAAGTTTCCGATGCAAACATCCAAGCTCATGTTGTTCTTGAGCCTGAAGTGTCTAATGAATAGACTGCTAATGAAGGATTTGATGCAAACATTTTACATGCTCCTGGTGATGAACATATAGTGTCTAATGAGGGATCTAATGCAAGCATTTTGCAAGCTCCCATTGAAGGATTTAGTGTCTAATGATGATCTACTATGTTGAGAGAGACATAGAGATTTGCATGCATTGATGACAAGCAAATTATAGTGCATTTTCATGGCTTGAGGAAACGTCGAGGCCATCTACCAGAAAGTCCCTGTATCATGACAACGTAGCATAACTACTTTTCTAATCTGTTGTTTGAAACTATTGGCATACTTGTGCATGATACATATATTGATATGCAGTTTGCGCACTGGTTATACGTGCAATTACACTTCGATATTTTCAGCCAGAGAACAAATAATTCAAGCAGGTACAGACCATTTTTGTAGTCCTTGTACACCATGTTGCATTTTGTGTTTTTGGTTCTTGCATCATTTAGTGTTTATAATCTGAACTACTTTTGATCATTAGCTGGTTTTCAAAGTGCATGTAGCTTCACATTTCTCAAGTTATGTTGATTTCCAGAGTGCAAGTGCTTTCGTATTTTTTAAGTTAAATGTTTGCCCCTGGTAACTTGAATTCATGGATCCGCCAGTGCACACAAATCATACACGAATGCCAGTACGAATTAAATGAAATGTAGGGACTTACGCTAGCTCGTTGTACAGGCTGACTGCAGCTCTGCTTGCGCTTGGGATGTTTCATGTACAAGTCCATGTTACCACTTGCTTGGATGTGCATGCCTTGTGCTCCTTGCATCCCCTATGCATTTTTGACATGGTGAATGGTTGATCAAATAAGAGGAATCGACCTTGCTGTTGTACCAGAGGACAGATACTTACAAGGTTATACGGGTGTGCAGGATGTGTACCAGATCCCGTATCGCCATCATGCTTCGCTAAAAAATGGATTTGCTTGTTTCAGATGATATCTCCAGAAGAAATAAGAGTTAAAGTCAGAGTTGCATAGGTGTGTAAGATAAGAGAGCAGTGAAAGGATATCCAAACATCGTCGGAACAGTGCACAAGGGAGTGATGTGTGGATACCTAGTTCGGGCCGGCGTTTGGGCATGCTCACCTAGCTAGAGTGCGGGTCACTTCAAAGCCGTTGAGGGTGATGCTCTGGCATTGGCTGGCCGTGCACGGATGCAGATCTTGAGTGGCAGTGGAGCACTACGATGCGGTGTACGAGACCGTTGGTGAAGCCCCAGCGGCCTCGGGGGGCGAAGGTGCGATGATGTGCTCGGTGAAGTAGCCCCGGTGAGCTGGGAGACATCGTCGGTGAAGCGCACCTGATGCGGTGGAAGTCGGTGTCTGTGAGGCACGTCGGTTGCGGCGGCCGACGTTGTCGGTGGACCACCCGATGTGGTGGACGAGGGCGTAGATGAGGTAGCTCCGGTGCGGTGGTGAAGCGCGACCACCGTCTTCGTCGTCATCGTCCGGCACAGAGGTGAGGAAAGAGACGAGACGAGGGGTGATTCGAACTTTGCTTGGGTTGGCAGCGAATTAGGGATTTGAGCAATTTGGGCGCGGAAGGGGACGATGGAGAAGGGAGATTTTACAGGGTTGGAATTGGGCCCGCCAGATATTTCAATCTAAAATGTGGAAGCGCGAACTTATTTTGTCGTCGTCCTTTTTTTGGGGGGGGGAGGGGGAGGGAGGGAGGGGGGTGGGTGGGACGCAGCTTCGGTGCCTTAAAGGCACCTGCCTTTTGGTCACTGACATGTGGGCCAGCCACCTGTTGGGCCCACATATCATAGACACAGAGGTAGGTGCCTTAAGGCACCGAAGCATCGTCCAGGTGGGTGGTTGGGTGCTAAGCCACCGTACGACACACGCGACCACCACGACACGACCCTGGTCTGCCTGGTGCACCTACATTTGAGAGGAGATTTGAGAATGCAAACGAATCTTCTTTCATTTGCAAATGAATCTGTATGTATTACCATGCCCGTGTTTTCCTTGCAAATAATTAGTCATTCAAAACGAGATACTATAAATTAATTAATGAGGAGTTATTAAAAAAATGAAATGGTATCCACGCTAACCTGGATTAGAGTGTGCGTCATGTAATTAGTTATTTGAATTAGAGTGTGTGTCACATAGCGATCTCCAATTCTAACGTGGATTTCACATTTCACTGTATCCATGCTACTTTTTAATACAAATTCATATGTATATGATGAACACCATGGTAGTGAGAAAACTTTTGGATGGATTCAAACATATGACCTACAAAATAGCACAACAAATCGAGTCAATGTCAACTTTTCAAAACCTAGTATGGCACGAATTCGAAATAATTACCCATATGCATGGTCCTCAGTTCAAATCTTACAATGTACACCA
>NC_041384.1:402139552-402162631 GCF_002162155.2 Triticum dicoccoides | reverse complement strand
CCGCACACACGCTACATACTTCCTGTATCGGTTAATCTTCCTCTCCTAACCACCTTAGGAAGCTATTGGTTTCCAACACACATTCATTATTTCTCTCCATGTTTCGATCTCTAACTCTCTCAACTACACAACCCCCTTTTTCCACTCTGTTACCAAATGTATTTACCTCACACACCCGCCATTGCACCCCATGCCGAGCTCTCTCTCTCTCCCTCTCCCTCTCACCCTCTCGTGCTAAATACATGCATTGCCTATCTAGCCCCCAACCTCTCGTGCGCACGCACGCACGTTGTCTATCTAGGTCACTCCCGCGCGACTGTCTCACTCTTTCTTCCGCACGGCGGGCCACACTCGCTCAATCTCGCTCTCTTTATCTGAGTCTCGTTTAGCCTCGTTTTCTTCCACACACAAGTGATATATCTCCCTGTTCGGGCCTCGATCGACACACTCTATACTCTCTCACGCAGATTGTCTATCTAGGTCAGTCCGTCCAAGCCGCCCCACTCTTTTGACCTCATGACGGGCCACGCTCGCTCAATCTCTCTCTCTACCTCTCTCTCTCCCTCTGTCTCTCTTTGTATGTCTTGATTAACCTCGCTCTTTCTCAAACAAAAACATATATCACAATGTTTGAGCCCAATTTGACCTATTCACATTGTATACTCTCTCACGCACATTGTCTATCTAGGTCACTCACTCCAACCCGTCTCACTCTTTCGGTCGCACGACGACCCTATGTGAACGATTGACCTTGCTTCCTCCCATGCACAAAATATATCTACACGTATGTGACTGGATCATCTCTCAAGCTCTATCTTACATCCCTCACCATTGCCAAAAGCTCAACCGGACAATATCTCTCCAGAGCATATATATCTGTTCAATGAATGTCGGATCACACCCACTTTGTCTCTCTATCTACATGTCTCTCGATTGACCACTTTCTCACGCTGTATCTTCCACACATTGAAGCTACCTCTCCATCTCTCGCAAAGCCGGTGCTATTTACATTGCGAGGGGCACTCCAACCTTGGATTAATTTGTGTAGGCATTTATTCCGATCGGTTTAGATTATATTTTCGTAGCATTCGGCCCACAACTACTCCAAACACCATTGCAACCCCCGCAACTCCCCTAGTTGATTTCCCTCTGGCTCGGTCATCTCTCTCTCGCACGTCCTTTCTCGCCTTCAACGTCACACCATGGTATTATTGCAAAAAACTCTGTTGTTCTCTTTAATTATTATAAATAAGCTACAGAACTACATACCGATAGTCCACTTGGAATGGAACAAATTTCGACCCACAAATTAAAGTACTACAAACTGCACACCGAGGGGCCCACATGTCATGAAACAAATTTGGACCCATATACAAATTAAAAAATAAAGGACGAGGATCGAACATGCGACTAGGGCCTTCAAGCTGCACGTCAATTGGCAACATACGTAGAACAACAATGTTTTCTGTACCCCTCTTTGTTCACATAATGTTTTTATATTACCACAACCTATTTAATGGATAACATGTAATATTATTTTTAGTACTATTGTCCTTCACTTACTGGTGGGTTCCTGTGTGGTCTCTCTCTCCCCCCCTTCTGTGTTTAGATGCACGGGCAAACACGAAGAACTCGCGGGCGATGTTGCCATTGACCATATCTGGACGTGTTCACAAGTTACGGCACCAGTTTCACGTACTAGCAACACTAGTCAATGTGTACGTGCAATGCACGTTAATTTGGAAGTATATTAAGTGCATGCGGATATTAAGTAGGATATTATTTGCGTGTTATTATGTGATTAACACTATTTTTGGCATGAAATTAACTGCACGCTAAACGTGTTGAGTGCTCGACATTGAAGCAGTCTAGTTCGTTGGATGACAAGGAATACATGTGGCTTGATGACGTTTTATATTTAATTTGATACGGCTCTAGCGGAACATTCAATCGATCAAACCATAGATTTCGTTCGGTCTGACTCCGACTTTAAATTATACGACGATCGATCTAAAATAAACAGAAATGATAAACGTTCGGATTTTAAGCATGGCAATCTAAACATTTTTCATGGCAAATTTAGATTACGCGGCGGCGGGGGCGTCTTGCGGTGGGAAGCGGCTCCTCTGTCGTGCTCTGTGTGTCGACGGGTGATACGTCTCCAACGTATCTATAATTTTTGATTGCTCCATGCTATATTATCTACTATTTTGGACATTATTGGGCTTTATTTTCCACTTTTATATTATTTTTGGGACTAACCTATTAATCGGAGGCCCAGCCCAGAATTGCCGTTTTTGCCTGTTTTAGGGTTTCAAAGAAAAGGAATATCAAATGGAGTCCAAACGGAATGAAACCTTCGGGAACATGATTTTCTCAATGAACAAGACCCATGAGACTTGGACCCTACGTCAAGACACAAAAGAGGAGGCCATGAGGTAGGGGGGCGCGCCTACCCCCCCAAGCGCCCCCTCCACCCTTGTGGGCCCCCTGTTGCTCCACCGACATACTCCTTCCTCCTATATATACCTACGTACCCCCAAATGATCAGATACGGAGCCAAAAACCTAATTCCACCACCGCAACTTTCTGTATCCACGAGATCCCATCTTGGGGCCTATTCCGGAGTTCCGCCGAAGGGGGCATCGATCACGGAGGGCTTCTACATCAACACCATAGCCCTTCCGATGAAGTGTGAGTAGTTTACCTCAGACCTACGGGTCCATAGTTATTAGCTAGATGGCTTCTTCTCTCTTTTTGGATCTCAATACAATCTTCTCCCCCTCTCTTGTGGAGAACTATTCGATGTAATCTTCTTTTTGCGGTGTGTTTGTTGAGATCGATGAATTGTGGGTTTATGATCAAGTCTATCTATGAATAATATTTGAATCTTCTCTGAATTCTTTTATGTATGATTGGTTATCTTTGCAAGTCTCTTCGAATTATCAGTTTGGTTTGGCCTACTAGATTGATCTTTCTTGCAATGGGAGAAGTGCTTAGCTTTGGGTTCAATCTTGCGGTGTCCTTTCCCAGTGACAGTAGGGGCAGCAAGGCACGTATTGTATTGTTGCCATCGAGGATAACAAGATGGGGTTTCCATCATATTGCATGAGTCTATCCCTCTACATCATGTCATCTTGCTTAAGGCGTTACTCTGTTTTTAACTTAATACTCTAGATGCATGCTGGATAGCGGTCGATGAGTGGAGTAATAGTAGTAGATGCAGGCAGGAGTCGGTCTACTTGTCTCGGACGTGATGCCTATATACATGATCATACCTAGATATTCTCATAACTATGCTCAATTCTGTCAATTGCTCAACAGTAATTTGTTCACCCACCGTAGAATACTTATGCTCTCGAGAGAAGCCAGTAGTGAAACCTATGGCCCCCGGGTCTATCTTTATCATATTAATCTCCTACTACTTAGTTATTTCCTTTGCTTTTTTACTTTGCCTTTATTTTACTTTGCATCTTTATCACAAAAATACCAAGAATATTATCTTATCATATCTATCAGATGACACTCTCATAAGTGGCCGTGTAGGGATTGACAACCCCTATTCGCGTTGGTTGCGAGGATTTATTTGTTTTGTGCAGGTACGAGGGACTCGCGCGTAGCCTCCTACTGGATTGATACCTTGGTTCTCAAAAACTAAGGGAAATACTTACGCTACTTTGCTGCATTATCCCTTCCTCTTCGGGGAAAACCAACGTAGTGCTCAAGAGGTAGCAAGAAGGATTTCTGGCGCCGTTGCCGGGGAGGTCTACGCAAAAGTCAACATACCAAGTACCCATCACATACCCTTATCTCCCGCATTACATTATTTTCCATTTGCCTCTCGTTTTCCTCTCCCCCACTTCACCCTTGCCATTTTATTCGTCCTCTCTCTCTCTATCCTCCCTCTCTTTCCCTAGTTGCCTCTTTTTGCCTGCTTGCTTTTTTCTTGTGTGTTAGTTCGCTTGCTTGTCGTTATGGCTAGTCCCTTATCTTCTTCGTTGTCTCCCGAGAGTGAAATTCTAAATTTTAAGAAAAGGGAGGGAGAAAATCTAAAAGATGCTTGGTATAGAATTTGCAATGCTCAAAATAGATCTACCAGGAAGCAATCTACTTCCGTTCTTCTTCGCAATTTTTATGTAGGCATAAATCCCTGGCACAGATATATCCTTGATACTATTACCGAGGGAACTTCTTGGGTAGCCATACTTTTGATTCTTATAATGCTATGATAGATTTGTTTGGCTCACCCCCTCTTTTGGTTAATGGAACTGTATTAACTTTGGAGCATGTAATGCAAAGGCTTGAAATTATTGAAAATACGGTTGCCACCGTAGAGTTAATTGAAAATTTGGATAAAAATATTCACAACTGAATCTCTCAATATGGATCTAAAGTAGGAGTCACTTTGAAAAATATTAAAGAGAAGGAACCCATAGTTAATGAGAAAATAAATCACGATTCCACTAGAATTGATAAACTTGAGGATATTATTACCAACTTGGGAACCGCCTTTTCTTCCGTAAAGAACACTCCATGTCCTCACGCTAAAATTGCCAAGCTTATGTATGTTCCTAAGAATAAGGGTGAATTCTCTAGTAAGGAAACTGCGGATCTCAAATCTATAAGTGTTCATCCCAATATTTTTGCTATCATTAAGGAACCATTTATTACAAATGATTTTTTCGATCTTGTGCCTAAAAATTTGATAATAAATAAAAAGGAAGAAATTCCTAAAGATGGTAGATGCCTCATTGAAGAATTGCCTACCAAAGATGGCAATACCTAGATCTATCCTTGCTTGTTATGCCTAGCTAGGGCCGTTAAACGATAGCGCTTGTTGGGAGGCAACCCAACTTTATTTTTATTCCTTGCTTTTTTCTCCTGTTTAGTAATAAATAATTTATCTAGCCTATGTTTTGGTTGTGTTTTTGTGTTTAATTAGTGTTTGTGCCAAGTAGAACCGTTGGGAAGACTTGGGGAAAGTCTTGTTACACTTGCTGTAAAAAACAGAAACTTTAGCGCTCACGAGAACTGCTGCCATTTTTATTTGGAGAGTGATATTTAGTTAATTCTTTTTGCAGATGATTAATAGATAAATTCCTCACGTGCAGAAATTTATTTTAGAATTTTTGGGGTTCCAGAGCTTGCACTAGATACAGATTAATACAGACTGTTCTGTTTTTGACAGATTCTGTTTTTCGTGTGTTGTTTGCTTATTTTGATGAATCTATGGCTAGTAAAATAGTTTATAAACCATAGAGAAGTTGGAATACAGTAGGTATAACACCAATATAAAAAATAAGGAGTTCATTACAGTACATTGAAGTGGTCTTTTATTTTCTTTCGCTAACGGAGTTCACGAGATTTTCTACTTTAAGTTTTGTGTTGTGAAGTTTTCAAGTTTTGGGTAAAGATTTGATGGATTATGTAACAAGGAGTGGCAAGAGCCTAAGCTTGGGGATGCCCATGGAACCCCCAAGATGATCTAAGGACACCTAAAAGCCAAAGCTTGGGGATGCCCCGGAAGGCATCCCCTCTTTCGTCTACTTCTATCGTTTACTTTACTTGGAGCTATATTTTTATTCGCCACATGATATGTGTTTTGCTTGGAGCGCCTTGTATGATTTGAGTATTTACTTGTTAGTTTACCACAATCATCCTTGCTGTACACACCTTTTGAGAGAGCCATACATGATTTGGAATTTGTTAGAATACTCTATGTGCTTCGCTTATATCTTTTGAGTTATGTAGTTTTGCTCTAGTACTTCACTTATATCTTTTAGAGCACGATGGTGGATTTGTTTTATAGAAACTATTGATCTCTCATGCTTCACTTAGATTATTTTGAGAGTCTTAAATAGCATGGTAATTTGCTTAAAATCCTAATATGCTTGGTATACAAGATTAATAATAAAACTTTCTTATGAGTGTGTTGAATACTATGAGAAGTTTGATGCTTGATAATTATTTTGAGATATAAAGATGGTGATATTAAAGTTGTGCTAGTTGAGTAGTTGTGAATTTGAGAAATACTTGTGTTAAAGTTTGTGATTCCCGTAGCATGCACGTATGGTGAACCGTTATGTGATGAAGTCGGAGCATGATTTATTTTTTGATTGTCTTCCTTATGAGTGGCGGTCGGGGACGAGCGATGATCTTTTCCTACCAATCTATCCCCCTAGGAGCATGCGCGTAATACTTTGCTTCGATAACTTGTAGATTTTTGCAATAAGTATATGAGTTCTTTATGACTAATGTTGAGTCCATGGATTATACGCACTCTCACCCTTCCACCTTTGCTAGCCTCTCTAATACCGCACACCTTTCGCTGGTATCATACACCCACCATATACCTTCCTCAAAACAGCCACCATACCTACCTATTATGGCATTTCCATAGCCATTCCGAGATATATTGCCATGCAACTTTCCACCGTTCCATTTATTATGAAACACTCCATCATTGTCATATTGCTTAGCATCATCATGTAGTTGACATCCTATTTGTGGCAAAGCCACCATTCATAATTCTTTCATACGTGTCACTCTTGATTCATTGCATATCCCGGTACACCGCTGGAGGCATTCATATAGAGTCATATTTTGTTCTAAGTATCGACTTGTAATTGTTGAGTTGTAAGAAAAATAAAAGTGTGATGATCATCATTATTAGAGCATTGTCCCAGTGAGGAAAGGATGATGGAGACTATGATTTCCCCACAAGTCAGGATGAGACTCCGGAAGAAAAAAAGAGAGAAAGAAAAGAGGCCATAAAAAAGAGAAAAGGCCCAAATAAAAAAATGAGAGAAAATGAGAGAAGGGACAATGTTACTATCCTTTTACGACCCTTGTGCTTCAAAGTAGCACCATGATATTCATGATAGAGAGTCTCCTATGTTATCACTTTCATATACTAGTGGGAATTTTTCATTATAGAACTTGGCTTGTATATTCCAATGATGGGCTTCCTCAAAATGCCCTAGGTCTTCATGAACAAGCAAGTTGGATGCACACCCACTTAGTTTCTTTTTGAGCTTTCATATACTTATAGCTCTAGTGCATCCATTGCATGGCAATCCCTACTCATTCACATTGATATCTATTGATGGGCATCTCCATAGCCCGTTGATACGCCTAGTTGATGTGAGACTATCTTCTCCCTTTTTTTCTTCTCCACAACCACCATTCTATTCCACCTATAGTGCTATGTCCATGGCTCACACTCATGTATTGCGTGAAGATTGAAAAAGTTTTGAGAATGTAAAAAGTATGAAACAATTGCTTGGCTTGTCATAGGGGTTGTGCATGATTTAAATATTTTGTGTGGTGAAGATGGATATAGGCAGACTATATGATTTTGTAGGGATAACTTTCTTTGGCCATGTTATTTTGAGAAGACATAATTGCTTTGTTAGTATACTTGAAGTATTATTATTTTTATGTCAATATTAAACTTTTGTCTTGAATCTTTCGGATCTGAATATTCATACCACAATTAAGAAGAATTACATTAAAATTATGCCAAGTAGCACTCCGCATCAAAAATTCTGTTTTTATCATTTACCTACTCGAGGACGAGCAGGAATTAAGCTTGGGGATGCTTGATAAGTCTCCAACGTATCTATAATTTTTGATTGCTCCATGCTATATTATCTACTGTTTTGGACATTATTGGGCTTTATTTTCCACTTTTATATTATTTTTGGGACTAACCTATTAACCGGAGGCCCAACCCAGAATTGCTGTTTTTGCCTGTTTTAGGGTTTCGAAGAAAAGGAATATCAAACGGAGTCCAAACGGAATGAAACCTTCGGGAACGTGATTTTCTCAATGAACAAGACCCAGGAGACTTGGACCCTACGTCAAGACACAAAAGAGGGGGCCACAAGGTAGGGGGCGCGCCTAGCCTCCCCCCAGGCGCGCCCTCCACCCTCGTGGGCCCCCTGTTGCTCCATCGACGTACTCCTTCCTCCTAATATACCTACGTACCCCCAAATGATCAGATACGGAGCCAAAAGCCTAATTCCACCTCCGCAACTTTCTGTATCCATGAGATCCCATCTTGGGGCCTGTTCCGAAGCTCCGCCGGAGGGGGCATCGATCATGGAGGGCTTCTACATCAACACCATAGCCCTTCCGATGAAGTGTGAGTAGTTTACCTCAGACCTACAGGTCCATAGTTATTAGCTAGATGGCTTCTTCTCTCTTTTTGGATCTCAATACAATGTTCTCCCCCTTTCTTGTGGAGAACTATTCGATGTAATCTTCTTTTTGTGGTGTGTTTGTTGAGACCGATGAATTGTGGGTTTATGATCAAGTCTATCTATGAATAATATTTGAATCTTCTCTGAATTCTTTTATGTATGATTGGTTATCTTTGCAAGTCTCTTTGAATTATCAGTTTGGTTTGCCCTACTAGATTGATCTTTCTTGCAATGGGAGAAGTGCTTAGCTTTGGGCTCAATCTTGCGGTGTCCTTTCCCAGTGATAGTAGGGGCATCAAGGCACGTATTGTATTGTTGCCATCGAGGATAACAAGATGGGGTTTTCATCATATTGCATGAGTCTATCCCTCTATATCATGTCATCTTGCTTAAGGCGTTACTCTGTTTTTAACTTAATACTCTAGATGCATGCTAGATAGCGGTCGATGAGTGGAGTAATAGTAGTAGATGTAGGCAGGAGTCGGTCTACTTGTCTGGGATGTGATGCCTATATACATGATCATACCTATATTTTCTCATAATTATGCTCACTTCTGTCAATTGCTCAACAGTAATTTGTTCACCCACCGTAGAATACTTATGCTCTCGAGAGAAGCCACTAGTGAAACCTATGGCCCCCGGGTCTATCTTTATCATATTAATCTCCTACTACTTAGTTATTTCCTTTGCTTTTTTACTTTGCCTTTATTTTACTTTGCATCTTTATCACAAAAATACCAAGAATATTATCTTATCATATCTATCAGATCTCACTCTCGTAAGTGGCCATGTAGGGATTGACAACCCCTATTCGCGTTGGTTGCGAGGATTTATTTGTTTTGTGCAGGTACGAGGGACTCACGTGTAGCCTCCTACTGGATTGATACCTTGGTTCTAAAAAAACTGAGGGAAATATTTATGCTACTTTGCTGCATCATCCCTTCCTCTTCGGGGAAAACCAACGCAATGCTCAACAGGTAGCATCGGGACACTGACTGACGGCGACGGCGGCGCCTTGCGCTATTGTTGGCGTACTCCTGGACGTTGGCCTAGCTTCAAGGAAGGCCAAAATGTTCTGGACTTTGGAGCGAGTCAATTGGCGGGAGGAGGCAACTGGCGTTCGTGCAAGGAAGCGGTCGACAGCGGCCATCCATGCCGCTGAGGGGGGCACTGGCACCCGCGCGGGGACATGCGCTGTCAACGGCACGGTGGAGACATTCGTGTGCACGGGCACCGGCACGGGCGCGCACGTCAGTGCACACGCAGGCGCTTGCGCTGGCAGGTGCACGAGCACTGGCACGGGCGTGCGCGTCAGTGCACGCGCAGGCGCATGCGCTGGCAGGTGCACGGGCGCGTGAAAGTCGGCGGGGACCTCGTGGAACCCCGTGGCATCAAGCTCGGCGACAATGTGTGGCTCGCAGCCCACCAATGCCACGAGGATGGGCGCTGGCGTAGTCAGGGCAACGAGAGCCGGAACGGGAGCGGGGACAGGCGTGGTGTCTTCCCGCAAGGCTAGTTCAAGCTCGTCCCAAAGCGCCTTATGTTCTTGAGACTCCGGCTGGGTGTCTTCCTCAGGAAACTGGAAGACTAAGGGCAGACCATCAAGATGTGGCATGGCGTACGTTTAGGTCAGGCTGGTTGGAGGTAGACGACAGGAGAATTGGAGAGGAAGAGAGAAGATTGTAGTGATATCGGGTAGTGCGGGGTTGATTTTAAACTGCGGCGCCGGCGACATTAAAAGTGGGAGCAGTTGGGATGAAGGTGGGCGGCGGAGCCTGGTCAAAGGGCCCGCCTCCCGGTGAGCCTACGCACCGGTCTGCTCGCACGCCTCCCTGTCAGCCGGCGCAGCGGTCTGCTCGCACGCCTCCCATCAACTCACACGCTTGCTCGGACGGCACCTGCCGATGAGAAGCAGGACTCATGGCGGCACGCAAACGCCCACGGTTTCAATAGTGAAAGCGTTCACCTTAACATGACATGACTTTGTTCCAAAATACCTTGGCTCTTCATTTGCGCAACTTGTCATAAGCAGCTTGTCTCAAATTGAAGAAAAAATTACGAAATAATATTTGTGCCATATCATGTGACCATGCTCAGTTTCAATAATTTATGGTCACTTTTGGATTTTCTAAAATTTAAGATCCAGGATTCGAAACAATATCATAACCTGCATCATGCAATAAATTTTCAAGCCATACATCTGTCCTGTTGTATTTCTTAAGAAAGGATTTGGTCAAACATTTTGCATAGTTAGACTTCAGACAAGTTATATATCCAGAGTAAAAGGATAATCCCTCCGTACCAGTGCATTGCCTAATATATTAACTCAAGTACTAGGCACGAACAAACGGGCTCAATTCTATGCTCATCCTGGTGTAGTATTATTAGAAGTACTAGGCAATGCAGTTGACGGTGACCTTGGCGAGCGGCGACCGAGGGAATTGAACCATGCTCGGCACGGTAGGTAACATTGTCTAGTTACTAAAGCATCCCTCCGTTGTTTATCGATAGTCATTATGGACCGGGGACATGAGGCGAATTTCCTAGGGCTGGAATTTTGGCCGCCATATATTTCGACTCGAAACGCGGAGGCTCGACTAGTTGGGGTTTCCTAATATGCATACCACGCATGCCACCAGAAGGACACGAGCACGATTTTATTTATTTATTTTTAGGATCAACACGAGCCAAGGTCTGGCTGGTACGCTAATGGGTCCTACCATTAGAGAATACTAAAGGAACCTTTTAAATTGCCGAACGAATCTGTGTGTATTACAATGCCCATATTTTCCTTGCAAATACTAATCTTTACGTGGTAATTGATTTATGACGAGTTGTTGAATTAGAGTGAGTTTGTGATATAGTGATCTCAATGTGGATTTCACATTTCATGGTATCCCTAGTAAGTTTTTCAATGCAAATTCAAATTTAAAAGATGAACAATATGGAGGTGAGAAAACTTTGTATGTATCAAGCATATGACCACACACACACACACACGAACACAACAACAATCCAATAAGTATAGTGCATCTATTTTTCCAAACCATGCATGCATGACACTAATTAAAAAATACTCCTTTTGTTCCTAAATATTAGTCTTTTAGAGATTTCAACAAGTGACTACATACAGAGCAAACTGAGTGAATCTACACTCTAAAATATGTCTATATACATCCGTATGTGCCAGTCCATTTGAAATCTCTAAAAAGACTAATATTTAAGAACGAAGGAGTAGAATATAAGACATGCATGGTTCTCAATTTAATATTTAAAATGAACATGAAACTGAAACATGAATATTAAGTCTAGTACTACAGTAAATGCAAATTTTGTGTTTAATTAGGCGGAGCTATGATTGTCGGGGGTCAACCCCTTGACCTTAGATAAAATTGTGAAGCTCTGTTTAGGGTTGTTTAGATTATATTTGTCCCCACCCTCCCAACCACCGATTGGTTGTGCACCCCCACCCCTCCTCCCCGGGAGAATATCATGTGCCCCCATACCTTAGATGCTATATGCCGATACAAGTTGCTTGGAGCTTGTAGATCTGAGATATAGCAGCTCACATGATGTCTTAATATTTTTACAGGAAACCTTGATGAGTTTGAGAATTGCAGACAATTTGTACAAAAACTACTCAAATGCCCTTGGATCCCATATTCAACAACCTCGAAGCTCGTATCACCGTAGCATCTAAGATGAAGGAGGACATCATATTCTCCTGCATGTAAGAATATCATGTGCTACCACACCTTAGATGCTTTGGTGATAAAAGCTCTTCGGAGCCGTTGGATTTGTGACCCAACACCTCCTCGATGGTTCGAATGGTTTTTTGCAGAAAACCCCCCAAAGAGTTCGGCCACTGCTTAGAAGCACAAAGACTGCTCAGATGCCATTGGATCTCAGATCAAACGACCTCGAAGCTCGTATCACCGTAGCATCCAAGCTGCGAGAGCACCTTATGTTTTCTCGCACGGGAGAATATGAGGTGCTCCCGCACCGTAGATTCTATGGTGATACGAGTTCACGGAGATCTAACGGCCCATAGTAGGAGGTTTGAATGTTTTTGCAATATACGGCTGAGAGAGTTTGGGAAGTGCGCAGGAAGTACAAGTACTACGCATGTGCCATCTGATCACTGATCATACGACCTAGATGCTCATATCACCGTAGCGGGTAATTAAGCTATGGGGAGCACCTAATATGATCAATGGGGAGCCGTTGGATCCAAGATGCAGCGGCACACACGAGGCCTGAATGTTTTATTTGCAAAAAAAACCTTTGGAGAGTTTGGAAATTGCGCATAATTACAAAGACTACTCCCAAGCCAATGGATCTCACTTCGAACGGTGTAAAAACTCGTATCGCCATAGCATCTAAGCTGCGGGGTGGATGTGATATTCTATGCCACTGTCATTTTTGTTCATAAACTTGCAAAATATGTGTAACTCGTGCCGTTACTTGTCTAACCGCGCGAAGTGTTTTTGTTCGTAAATTTGCACCTAAAACTAACAAATCTGAAAGACGAGATTCGAACTGGTAACCTAGACTACAAAGCATAAGTCGATAGCCTGAAACAACAACGGTTGTTGGCTTTGTCCCATAACTTGATTTTATACAGTATTACGTTGGGTAGAGTAGAGGGAGTGCCTCGTCAACACGTGCATGACCGTTGACTCACTTACTGGTGGGTCCCAGGTCTGCGATCTCTCTCTTCTCTCCATCGTCTATCCTTTGCACGGGCACACATGAAGAGCGGCGCTAGCTTGTCGTGGTGTTATTACAACTAACAAAAAACTTGGAAAATAGAAGAATCACCTAGAACAAGAGACGTTGTGGCTGGTCGAGACGGAGCTAACCACACCTATCCTCCGTGCCACATTAGCATGATGAAGCTGTGTGTCTAGTGGGGTGTTTTCGACCGACTGGTTGGGTCTTGTGGTCGAACCATAGGTATTACGTCTGATACAGTATATTTTTACACACACATTTTCTCCGTGCCGAGACATGGCACACCCTACCGCGCGGTTTCCGGGTCCTCCCGGGTGGTGCACGCATGTATTCTTCCTGGTGTGGGACGCCCTAGCGCGTGTTTTCACCGAAGCAAGTAAATGAGTCGTCAAATCATGAAAGACCACCTTTCCCGCTGAGTACATCAGTGAAGCACGGTGGCTAGCTAGTTGGGCTAGTTCGACCGATTAGCTAGGCCGCCGCCACATTTGTTTTTTCACCCCTTTTTTATCTACTTGCCGGCAGGTAAATTTAAATATCCATCACAGCGTTGCTCTGGTGTTTGGGTGCGGCGGGATTTTTAATTTTTTGATTGACGGGAGCAAGCGCGGCAGGATTTTTAATTTTTTGATTGACGGGATCAGGCGCGGCAGCAATTAGTCACGATGACTCCGCCTGTAAAACCAATTGCTCCCTGATGTGAGAAGTCATCGACTGATGTTTTACCATGGTGAAAACCAAAAGATTCCCCACTCCTCGGCTGGCTCCCTCCGCCTTCCCGTAGATTGCATTGCCTTTAAGCTGTTTCGTGCCTGCATCACCAATGTCGTGTTCCTCGAGAAGCAGAGGGACTTCGGTGCTGTTTAGGCGCCCTCTGTATGGGCATGTCCATGTCTCGACGCAACATGACCATTGGATCAAACTCAGACGGTGCAGATTAGTCACTGTAGCACAAAGCGTGTGGGTGTGATTGGTTGCATTCTCATCTCAATATAGTTGTTTCCTCTTTGTGTATTTGTGTTAACCTACTAGTGTGGACACATGCACCCTTCATGCACTCTACCAAACACCCAAAAGTGGGTCGAGAAGGGAACTTTTGCTCCCATCCCGTACACCCTTCAGACACCCTGCCATGGTTCATGTTTCATGGAGTACTGTAGCACCGTACTCTTCGTGCACTGTAGACCTAGTTCTGTTAACATTGATCTCACCATTCATTCTCGACCGGACAGTCGAAAAAGCGGTACTATGTTACTACATTACTGTTCATATAGTTGACATGTGCACAACATCATTTGTTGTCGTCATATCTTACTACACTAGCACCAAGATTATGTAGTACTGACGTATGAACCACTTCACATGCCTAGTAGTAGGAGCACTGTGTATGTTCAAGTGGCTGCCGTGTTTCGCACTCCTCCGTCGTAAGAGTGGAAACGCTTGCTGTAATCATTTTTTTTCTTCAGAAAAACAGTGGACACGCTCTATCATGCGGATCCTCCTCCAGCCATGCACTAAATTACTCACTTTTGCCGACGTGTGGGACAACCAACATCGGGGTCCACCAGCCATGCACTAAATTACTCCATAGTAGAGTGACCGTAGACTACCCCGATCGAAGCGCCGCAGTAATGCCCAATGAGCCGTCAAATCACAAAACCCCCTCCTTTCCAGCAGTAAGTTGGACGAAAGAAGCAACCATCATTTCACTCTTCTCTCTCAGCTTCCTCTCTACCCAACTCGCTTCTCCCTCATCTTGTTCCTCATTTCTTCAAGAAAACCCCGACCTGCTTCTACCATTGTTCTTCTCTCCCAAAGAAGGAAAGGTGAGCAGATCAATGGTGTTGATTCTGGCCAAGGCCTGGTCTTGCAACCCCGAGACTGATCCTATAACTCCCTCTCTGTTCTTCTTATGGGTTTGTGATTATGGTTTATTTTCTTTTATTTCTATTTGACAGTTTCTTGATGGATGCTGGAGCACCGGTCGAAGTGATGTCTATGGCTCCATCGAGGCTCATGGTACGAAGAAGCGCAAGCACCCTACCGAGACTACCACAGACAAGCTCAAAGCCATCGCCATGTCCAAGCCCCCCTCTCCGGGATCCCTCATTAAGCAAGTCCAGGTAATATCTCTTCTTGACGATCTTTTTCTTGATCTTGATCGTGTTTTTTCATCTAACACACAGTACTAGCACTAGTAGTACAACTTTCTGGGTGATCTTGCATGTGATTTTTGTGTGCCAAATGATGGTTCTAAATTCCTCTTTTGACCAAAACATGCGAGAGGTTGACACTGATTTCTTATAGATTACTTTCAACTACTCCCTTTGTCCCAAATTTCTTGTCTTAGATTTGTCTAGATACGGATGTATCTAATACTAAAATGTGACTTGATACATCCGTATCTAGACAAATCTAAGACAAGAATTTTGGGACAGAGGGAGTACTTTATGAACATAAATGCTACCTTTGAAGAGGGTATATTTGCCTCAGTAACTTGTGTTATGGACATTGCAAGTAATCCCTCTGCTCTCATGCCTTTGAAGACATGTTCTAGTGTCTTTGTTCACTCATTTTTGTGCGTATATGTAGCCATATATGGAGTATAATATCAAAAATCATCTTATATTTCTGAACATAGGTAGTAATAAAATATGGTTTCTATTTGAATTAGAACCAGGTCCGCGGTGGAGATGAAGTTCTCAAAGTCATGCCATGTGAACTAGAAGACCCGAGGATGAGTTCTACTGCTAAACTATCCAGATGCTGTGTCCTTGTCGCCATGTGTCCTGAACTAGTGTTTTCCTATAGCATTGTTGTCAGGCGTGTTCTCGAGGCTGTACTTGACCACAACAATTTCTTGACTGTGCCTTCAATTACGAAGGGTGTGGTCCTTGTAAAGCTTCCCAACAAATCTGATGCGGCCTGTCTTCATCATCATGTTTATGAGTGGAAAGACCACTCTGTTAGTTTCTCCAAGGTTGACGAGATGGTGATGGTGCATGTAGACATCTCTCACGAAGTCCATGGCCTAGTCAGTTATGCGGGGTTCATCCCGTAGGTCGGTGGCAAGAAATAGTCTGCAGAGTTTAATTAGTGCAACTTTGCTTGTTTGTAGTAAGTACTATTATTCAGTACTTGATTTGTGTTTCTGAACCCTGTATTGTTTATTAGTACTGTCGCGGTGTGTGGTCAGTCCTGAGAACGGTCTATGTTAATGTCTGTCCACTCAATTCAGTATGTATATTTTGAATTATCCAGATCATCTTTTTTGTGAGGACGGTTTATCAATTATGGTTACACTCCAATATCTGTATGCATTGTAGGGTTTATCGCACCCACCATGATTTTCACTCCCATTGATGTTTGGTCCATACGATTTGTCATGACCTTTGGACTGTCCTTCTTGTGGGAGTAGGCTGGGCCCCTGCATGCCACCCATAGTTTGACGATCAATCTTCTGTTTAGTAATTCAACATAGTGATTTCCTGGTAAGGATTCACTCGTGTCACATCAAGTAAATCTTATTGATTTACAGCCTAAATCTTATTGATTTAATGTCATGTTTTCTTTCCTTTCCTGCAATTTTACAATGCAGGTTTTGCCATGTGACATTCATCACAGAATAAACCGTTTGGTTTGCTCTACAATGGCTATTTTTGCAGGTTTCACTTCTTATGTCGTGTTAGTAATGAAGGCACTGTCCATCACTTATATTACTGGAAAAAATTGGATTAGTCTGTTGTCTGAGTACAAGCTGAATCCCTATGATGAACTGCAGTTCGGTTTAACAAAAATGCCACAATTAGTCCTTCTCGCGTTTAAAAGAAATGAAGCAAAAAACTGGATCACAGTCACAGAGCCTAGTCAAGTTAGAAAGCTGATCATAGCAGACTAGACACGATCGCCGCTGTCTCGCACATCGGTACCACCTTCAGCAACGGATCAAGCACCGACAATTGCTCTAGCACTGACAGCGGCAGTAGCTCAGTCTGATCCAGCTGAGGATTGGGCACCGACCGTGTCAGCGGATCAGGCTGATCTACCGGAGGATCGGGCATCGACACCGGCACCTGCTCCGACACCGGCACCAGCTCTACAAGGAGCACCATCTCCGGAAGCAGTGGAGGCTTCGGCACCTGCACCAACACTTGCACTTGCATCTGCTCCGGCCCATGCAGCGGCAACTGAACGAGCAGTTGCACCGGTAACAGACTGGGTTGCAGTTCGCACTTCATATACCAAAGTCCTTACAAAAACCAACATGTCCACCTTCTCGGTAAGCATTGGCCGCCCAAGTGCTTCGTTCTTTTTTCTTTCCATGTTGTTTCGCATGATTCACTGTGTTGATCTAACTATTTGGGTATGTCTTCTTGTTTGCAAACAGAGAATTCCTAGAGCAACGAGGGAATCGTTCAACAATCTGGGCGACAGCGGGCAAGTTTCTCTTACCATGCGCAACCTTGGTGTGAATGAACCTGCTCAATATACTGTAAGTACAAAGGATGGTCACATGAGGATTGATGCTAAAGGATGGTCAAGGTTCAAATCTAAATCATATCTTGCGGTAGGGGATGATCTCAAAATCAAACTTTCTCGGCAAGGAGAGCCGGTCCAAATCAACATTGAAATTCTTCAGTAGCAGCACGCAACTGCCGAACTGATCTATCCTCTGAGAGATTTGATGTAATAATCTGGCATGGTGAAACAGGTGTCCTGTGTGTATAAGTAATACGATAATATTATTTATCACATGGTATATCGTTGATAGAATTGCAACTCTCATTGCTGGTTAGGAACTGTCGTTCGATTTCATTCCAACAGCTGCCGTGCTTTATTCAATTTTGTGTATTCGCCTTGCGACAGCATCTAAAACCAGTGCCGTACTGATCGCTTGCAATATGAAAAGTGCTAAGGTAGAACACATGGCCCCCAAATATGCAGGGTGGGCCTGCGGCCCAAAGTCCAGAACCATGAGCCTGTCTGAGTATTATATTCTCAGCTGAACCCCCATAATGCCCGTGCATTGCACGTAACATCAAGATGCATTTGTATGAGTATTTTATCTTTTGAGAGAAAAGGATGAACGAGGGAAGGCCTTATTTGCAAATGTGGAGAGGTGTATGGGTACCTTTTTGCAAAATTGCCATATTTTCCTTCCTATCCGTCAGATATAAATCGGACGGCCTATATTGCAGGATGGCAGGCACACCATCATCACCAACTCATCTATACTGTGTTAAAAACAACTCTGTTTTTTTATAATTATATATGTTATATATATTCCCCTTGATTTTTCTTATGCATAAAGTTGTGATATAAAAGATTTGTATATTTCTTTATAGAGGGAGTATCTCTTTGTCAAAATATATTTATGTGTAACTAGTTACTCCTGTCTTTCTACTTCCTTTCGCTGATATGTGGGGCATCCGGCAATGGGGTCCACGTGCCATATGCACAAATTAGAGTGCACAACTGCACGGTAGAAACACCCGGTCGTAGTGCCGCAGTAATGCCCAATGAGTCGTCAAATCACAAACCCCCCCTTCCAGCTTTAGTTGTAAGCTGGACGGACAAAGCGGAAAAATTTCACTGGGCCTGAATCCCCTTCTCCCTCGTCTGCTTGTTCAGACAAAACCCCCTCTCGTCGATTGCATAGGGTTTTCTCATGGAGAACCAGGTACGAATTCTTCATCCATCCCCGATAAATCCAAGTCCCTTGGTCGTGGGTAATCCTAGGATGGCAGCCGCCGCTGTTGATGCATTTTTCTCCCTACTGAATGTAGTGTGTTTCATTTGCAGTTCCCAAAGTGCGAGGACCCTATAGGTTTCTGCGCCCTCGGCGAGATACCACACTTGTTCCTTCTCATCCTAACACAGGATTTTAAAACACGCACACTATGTTCCTAGAATCCTCTTTTCTATCCGGGAGTGTGGGGGTTTTTTGAACATGCTGTCAACTAATTTGGAAATTTCACTACTGGAATTAGCTTCTTTGCCGTCCGCCATGGACGACAAAGATGTTTGAATCATTACCATCTGCTGGCGGACGGCATAGCTGGTCACTTTGCCGTCTGCCAGCAGATGGCAAAATGACCAAATAGGCAGCCAGTGTTCCCAATTTGCACAGGTGACTGCCACGTGTCCTCTTTGTCGTCTACTAGCGGACGACAAAGCTCTTTGTCGTCCGCTAGCAGACGGCAAAGAGGCTATATATCCCCTGTTTTTATTTAAATCCCATTAATTAGACATGGTTTCAAACACATATATACATGCATACATATCCAACATATCCAACAGCATGTCCAACAACATATTTCATCCAATCCAACAACATAGTTCAACAAAGTCCAACATATCCATATATACATAAGCAGAAACAAGTTTCCAACAACATATCCATATAGACATACATATCCAAACAAGTTTTCATAAACAACAAGGAAGCACCACAAGAATAGTACACTCCATGAATCCAAGCTTCCTCATGTAAAGCAAATCTGCAAATTGGGAAAGATGAAAGTTAGAAGAAGAAGAAGACTAGTTAGAAGAAGAAGAAGAAGAAGAAGAAGAAGAATAAGATTTTTTTTCTCTTTCTTTTTCTCCTCTCCTCCTCCTCCTCCTCCTCCTCCTCCTCTTCTTCTTCTTCTTCTAACTAAGGTAGGTAAAAATGTCATTTTATTGCTAAGCTAGGTAAAAATGCTAAGTGTATGTCATTTTAGAGCTAAGGTAGGTAAATAGGTCATTTTGGAGCTTATTAAGGTTATTATGTCATTTTCGAGAAAATAAGCTAAGTCTATATCATTTTGGAGCTAACAAAGATTATCATGCCATTTTTACCTAAGTATGCTAAGTATGTCATAAATGAACTGAATAAGCTAAGTATAGCTCATTTTTGATCTAACTTAGATAATTATGCCACTTAGGAGGAAAATAAGCTAAGTATCCATTTGTAAAGCAAAACACTAGAGAAAACTTACCCTAATCAAAACAAATGTGATGAAGATCGCAACAAAGGTAACAACTGATCCAACGACATAATGATACCAAGCCTCATTATCAATGGCATATTTTCTAATCTTCTTAAGCTTCAGGCGCATTGCATCCATTTTCAAGCGCATTGCATTCATCTTCATCTTGTGATCATCGATGACATCGACAACATACAACTCCAATGTCATCTTCTCTTCTTCAATTCTTTTAATTTTTGCTTTCAAATACTCATTTCCTTTTTCAACTATATTTAACTTCTCGACAAGAGGGTCCATTTCAAATTCCGGTTCACATACCTCCTAGATTAAAATATCTCTGTGTCAACTTGATGGACATAATTGCAATAAATGCGAAATGCAACAAATAGTTATGAAAGAGAATTTACCACATCTAAATCATAAAGCGGGTGAGGGCCGACCGAGACGGACATCAAGACCATGGCACTATGTATAAGAAACAATCATACAAAATAAGAAAAATTATAAATACCAACTATATAAATCATACAATCATACAAATAACTATATAAATCAAGTACAACGTAAAAATTTTAATACCTAATAATCACTATCGGTAATGACGTGCTCTTCATCATCATTAATAAAAGCATCATCATCATCACTATCGGCAATGACGTGCTCATCATCATCATTAATAAATGCATCATCATGTGGAAGGCCACCTTTACGTAATCGTTCAAGCATTGACAGGTCATCTGCAGCAGTAACTTCTTCTTCCGGCTCAGGGGTGAAGTCGGATTCACTATCGTTGTCTACTTCAATGTTCTGGGGTGGAGTAGAGCGGTTCTTGAAACGTTTTTTGGAAAGACGTGTTTCTTGGAAGAATTCTCCTTCGGCATATGTGTCTTGGTTAATGTGAGGTTCATACTCCTTTTCATTGGGGGGAGGTGGTCTAACACGTGGCGGCACTTCATAAACGACGTCCCAACCACTGAGATTTGGATCACTTTGACAGGCCCACGGTAGATAGAAAACTTGGGTTGCCTATTGAGCCGTAATATAGACATCGGGAACATCCAAATGGGTGCTTTATTTGATTTCGACTAGCCCTATATGTTCATCAGTCCTTCTAGTCTCCCTCGGCTGGAACCAATAACATCTGAAGACTACGACGTTTGGTGGGTTTTCACCATAGAATTCAAGTTCATAAATTTCTTCAACTCTTCCATAATACTCGATACCTCCTTTGCCGATAGCAGAGACACAACGATTTGTAGACTTTCGGTCGGCCATAGATAGCTCTTTGCCATAGGTACGAAAGTGATACCCGTTAATGTCGTATTTGTCAAATGAACGGACCTTATAGTCAAAACCATTAGCTACTTGTCTCAATTCGGCATCCATAATCTCTGAATTAGCCTACAAGTTTAATACGAAAGGATTGTTGCATTAGTCGCAAATTAGCCAAAGAAAAGAAAAGGTCTAATGGAAATTACCGTTTTTTTGAACCAAGAGATGAAACCGGGAAATTTGGCTCCTTTTTTTGCCAGAAGCTCATACTCTTTGACGGAATCCTTTTGGATCACCGCTCCATACGAGAATATGGTGACGTATCGACTGCATCAAATATCTAGGAATAAGAGAAGTTCAAAGGAATTAGAAGTTGTGAAACAATGTACCGAGATCTTACTCGATGTACGGCCGCACTTCTATTAGGTTGTTGAAGAGATACAGTGAAATGGTCCGCTATTCTTCAACATCCAACCTTACTGGTTTCCAACTACCGGCTGGTGCGAGATTCCCTTTGAATAGGCTGAGGTTGGATTGACCCTTTTGAGGTTCGTCAGCATTGTACCGAGGCTTCGGATTATGCAAATGACGATTTTTGGCTTCGTAGTGTGCGGTCACGAAGTTTGCCGCCTCCTCAGTGATGAATGCCTCCGCCATCGATGCTTCTATTCTACGTTTATTTTTATATTTTGCTCAAAGCGTCTTCTGCATACTCTCAGTTGAGTAGCACCAATGATTTTGCACGGGCCCCCAAATGTGCCTCGGTCGGGAGATGCAGAATCAAGTGTTGCATTGGATTGAAGAAGCTTGGCGGAAAGATCTTCTTTAACTTGCAGATCAACTCCGGCGCCAACTGTTCCATTTCTTCTAGGAGGTCAGGCGATAGTTCCTTCACACAAAGAACACGGAAGAAATAGCTCAGCTCTGCCAGTACTAGCCATTCATCCTCAGGGATGAAGCCATGCAACATCACCGGCATTATGCGCTCAATCCATATGTGCCAATCATGACTTTTTAGACCAAATATTTTCAATTTTTGAAGACTCACTCCCCTCTTTAGATTTGCTGCATACCCATCGGGGAACATCAACTGCATTTTCACCCACAAAATAATTTCCTTCATAGCTGGCCTTCCAAGATTGAACCATGCCTTTCGCTTCATCCAGTTGATCCCCTTTCCTTTCAGTTCTTTCATGTTTTGTAACAGTCTATCACATAGCTCTTCTTGATCGACTCTAGCCTTAGTATTATCCTTTGATTTCCCCTCTATGCCGAACAATGTACCAAAAATGGCTTCGGCGATATTCTTTTCAATGTGCATCACGTCGATGTTGTGTGGGCAAAGGAGGTCTATGAAGTAAGGCAGATCCCAGAAGCATGTCTTGTGAGTCCAGGCGTGTTCCTTATTATACCCCTTGAAATACCCTGGATGCTCTGGATCTGGCTCAAGAGCATTTAACTGATCTAGGGTCTGTTGGCCTGTCAACGCACGTGGTGTAGAGTGTTTGAAAACTCTACCTTTGATGAAGTTCTTCTTGTCTTTCCTGAACTTATGGCCAGGATGTAGAAACGATCTATGCAAGTCGAAGCAACTATACTTGCGCCCTGCCGTCAGCCAACGAAACTCAAGAGCTCCCTTGCATGTGGGGCACTGGAACCTTCCATGCACACACCAGCCAACGAATAGCGCATACGCCGGCAAGTCATGCGTTGAGTACATGTACCAGGCATGCATTATGAAGTTCTATTTGCTAAAGGCGTCGTATGTCTTGAACCCATTATCCCAAGCTTCTTGCAATTCGTCCTTAAGCGGCTGCATGTACACATTGCATATTCTTCCCCGGATAGTTGGCCCCTGGAATTATCAACGTCAGGAAAATATTCTTTCGTTGTATAAT